>NC_045437.1:25661978-25753331 GCF_002776525.5 Piliocolobus tephrosceles
TTTTTGTAAGAAATTCATGCTCAAAATTATCTCAGATTATTTATATAATTTATGCTTTCTTGGTAAAACAAATAACTAGTTCATTTATTTTTATGTAGGCAAGCTGATTCATTGAAATTTTCATGAGAATTGGTTGCTAACTCCTAAATAACTAGAGAAAAAACTTAATCATCCTGCAAATTATTGAGAGCATCTGATATTTGATGTTTAAAAATTAATATTATATTTTTATTATTATAAATAAGATATACTTTAAATATTCATGTTTATCATGCAACATAACATTCAAATAGTAGAATTTTGCCTTGTTTCTAAGTATAACAAATGTATGTACACACATATATACATACACACACACAGACACACACACAATCAATATTTGGGAGAAAGGGAAGGTTTTCCTATAAATATAAATTATTCAGTAGCAAACAAAATATACCTTTGCTGTAATTGTGAGAGCTTTACTTACTGTCTTAAATTTTGAATAGCATTTCTAAACTGGAAATCTTAAGGACAAAAGAATAACTGTGAATAATGAGAAACAAACCTGCACATATGAATTATGGTTTAAACCTTGTCATTTTAATAAAATGTGACAGGAGCATATTATGCTGCAAGATGAAGTTTCAGCCTTTATTACATGATTTGATTTCATTGAGATCCATGGAGATAAACTGAAATATTTAGTGACAGTCCATTTTTTTAAAACCATCTTCTCAGAAGCAGATCAAAGAATGTAGACATATAGTTTATTATACTTGGCACCCTAATAAAAATTCTGAATATTTGCACAATTGGATCAGTTTCTCAGTTTCTGCAAGTCTTCATCTAACAAAATTAGCAAGTCATATACCTAGATAAACAAAACCTCCAATAAATACATACATCTCCTTTAAGTTATAAAGGATATGAGCATGACATTGAAAAGCAAGTGGAACTAATATTTTAATATATACTGCCTCTAGCACAAATGGAGTTAATAAATATGTCCATTTGTTGTACTCATAATTCAGATGGAAAAGTTTACTCAAGGAGAAGCATGCCATTGTAGTCATATCATTTCATTCTTTTTACCCTGGCAATTGTTTAATGTTATTTTAACTATTTATCATTCAGTATGCATTTAATGTACATTTACATTCATAGCTAGAAATATCCCTTTATTGTCCTCAGAAAGAATGAAATTGCTCACAATGTATATAACTCTTCTGTTTTTACAGAAATGTTTCATTTTCAATATTCAAAATTATTATTTAGGATTTACTGTACCAGAGCAAACTATTTCCTCCCTCTGATTTATGTGCCATGTATAGCTGCACAGGGGTAATGATTGACTGAATATATTGTGCAATAGAAAAGATTGGCTTCAAGAGCAGATGGTAAACATTACACCACTTCCATACTCATAAAATTTAACACCGTCCTTTATTCCTTTTGACTCTAATATACACATATCAGAAAATCAACAGTGTGATTTTTTTTTCCTTCAAATAATTCATTTAGTTTTTAAAATGTCTTCATAATTTTACTGGTTTTCTTGGAATAATATTCCATGTTACCTCCCTAAGAGACTAAAGACAAAATGATTCCCAACGGTCTCAGTCACGCACTAAGACTTGACGAGCAAACAATCACAGAAAAGTGAGGATATCCTGTGAATGAGGAAGACACATGGTAAATTATGATATTGATCAAAATGAGTTTTGCATATGTATGTTTCTGGTAAAACTAAGTAGAATATCTAAAGTAAAACAGACATATACTTTCTCAATGGAATTGAAGAGCTGTTGATATAAACTAAGAATAGAGTGATCTCATGCATTCTTAGTGCTTCAAGTATCATTCACGTGCTATTACCTAGACCCTTTGCCAAATCCCATCAACTACAAAAAAAAAAAAAATCAAATACAACATGTTCAAAATTGTAGTATAATTTACTTTCATGACAACCCCCATTCTCCCTCTTTTTATGTTTTTGTCAATTGGGTTATATTTGTAATTTGTATTTTAAACAAACAATTACAAGTATTATCAGTTCTGGCATAATCATATCACCATGTCCACCCTTTTAACTTCCTGAGGTTTTTCACTAAAATTGGGCAGGAATTTAAATAACAATGAACTAATAGATTGATGTTTTTAGTGTTTCTTAGTGTTTTTTGTGTAAGTAAATACTTGACTACAATGAAAGAATGAATTTCAGCAAACCTGAGCATGGTGGGAAGGTGATGAAAAGTGACCCTGACCTTTGATTCATTCAATCTCTCCCTAAGTACTCAGTGGTACAATGAATCAGCTAGCACTTGCACCTACCTGGAGGGCTGGCCAGCATTCAACCAGTGTTTTCGAAACCATTGAGAAGGATTAAGAAGTTATAAAACACTCATGATAATAGAAAAGGGATCTTCCCGTAGGATTTCAATCAGGCGTCACATTTGGCACTAAGCATTCTTCATAAGAATTGCTCCACAGGAATAATTATCAGGAAAATGCTACCAAGTCAATGCTTTGTGTATCCAGCCATCTGCTAATAGGAAGCTGTACTCTTACTAACTACAGAAGAACTTACATACATTGATTTATTCTGTTGCTATTCAACAATCACTCTCAACTCTGTAACACTAGGTATACGACGAACATCAGCAAATTAAACTCTCTGAGTCATTTTATTCATTGCATTTTATTTTTCATTCATATTGCAAAATAAATACTACAATTAAATAAAAACAATAACTTGATGCCTAGAACACTTTCAGTTCACTTGCATGAGTTTCTTCCCATATTTTTTCTAGAATTATTTTTATGTAAGATGCAATACAATACAAAGCATATTCAGTGTTTCCTATGTCAACAAGATTTGAAAGTAAGTGATGGCACAGATACTGTTTAAAATGACGTTTTACCCTCAGAATGGCAGATTACACAGATGATATCAGAGTGGTCCAGCTGATGCTTTTTGACATTTATGATGGTGCAAAATTGGTATACATTCAGTAGAAATCATATTTTGGGTACCCATACAACTAATATGTTTTTTACTTTTAGTACAGTATTCAGTCAGTTATAGGTAATACTCAACACTCTTATAAAATAGGCTTTTTCTTAAATAATTTGGCCCACTTGTAGGCTAATGTAAGTGTTCTGAGAATGTTTAAGTTAAGTTAGGCCAGGTTATAATGTTCAGTAGGTTAGGTGTATTAAATATATTTTCAGCTTACAATATTTTCAATTTACAATCAGTTTATCAGGATGTAATTCCATCAGGAGTCAAGAAGTATCTGTATTTCCCCTAAATAGTTTAAAAATATATATGTAGTTTCTTTCTGTGTTCTTTTTAGAACTTTGCTACTGTACTGTCAAAGGTACATAGGTACAAAGGTACATAGGTACAAAGGTACACACGTACCTTTCCCTTGAACTGTGGCAGAAGTGCTGAAACATGACTTCTGAAGCTAAAAACAGTATAGCGCTTCCTGACTCTCTCTTAGTATGCTTGCCTTTAGAACACAGCCAACATGATTTGAAGAAACCATGTAGCCACATGGAGGCATTCTTCCTGACAGTCCTTTAGTGAGTTCTCAGCTGAGGGACTCCAGCAGTCCATTAGACATGCAAGTGAGCAAGCAAACACATCTGTCTTTCAGCTGCCCTTTGCGACACCTCAAGTGATGTCACATAAAGCAGAAATAGGTCTTTCCCCCCACAAACCCTGCCAAAACTACAGATTTATGATTTAATACAAGATTGGGATCAGCTTCAGACACTAAATTTTATAGTGATTTCTTAGAGAGAAATGGGTAGTCCATCTTTGCTACATTTGTTTATCCCAACATAGCATTGGTATCTAATCTTCAACAAAATTATATTACGTTCTTTATGATAACTCTCAGTTTTACTGTTTTACTAACTTGGTCTGTCATATTTGCAAATGTGGCTTGCAGTAACTGACTTTAATGTTCCAGAAATGTCAAGGAAGTCATAGAGTTTTTGTCCTTTCCATTTCACAGAACTAGACCCTTATCATCTACTAGTGCAAAGGCTGGAAAACTTCCTTTGTAAATATTATTCAGCTTTGCAAGCATTATGTCTCTGTTGCAACTAGTTAACTCTGCCATGTGATACAAAAGAAGCCATAGACAATGCATGAAAAATGAGTCTGGCTATTTTCCAATAAGACATTTTTAACAAAAACAGGTGGCAAATTGGATATGGTCCATGGGCAGTAGTTTGCCAAACCTTCTACCAGAATAAGAACATGGCAGAGATTTTTCTATTATATATTTGGCATATCAATTAAGTTTATATTTATTTATTTATTATCTAAGCATTCTTACTTCTTCAAAGTGGTTAAGAATTAAGATATTCATTTTTTTTTTTTTTTTTTGAGATATAATCTCGCTCTGTCCCGAGACTGCAGTGCAGTAGTGCCATCTTGGCTCACTGCAACCTCTGCCTCCTGTGTTCAAGCAATTCTCCTTCCTCAGCCTCCCGAGTATCTGGGACTATAGGCGTGCACCACCACATCCAGCTAATTTTTGTATTTTTAGTAGAGACGGGGTTTCACCATGTTGGCCAGGATGGTCTGCATCCCTGACCTCGTGATCTGCCTGCCTTGGCCTCCCAAAGGGCTGGGATTACAGGTGTGAGCCACCGTGCCCGGCCTATTAATATATTTAAAAGGCTTCACAAGATGGAAGCTATGTGTTCAAAAAATACTTTGAAGTTTAACAAGTACTACAAAAATGCTTTATAATTTGTAACAAAAATTTAAAATCCTTGGGATTTAAAAATGGGTGTGGTGACGGCAATTTGAAGATTACCCGCTGAGTGACCTAATGAAAGTCACTTCAACTAAACACATGGATTCATTAAAGAAAAATAATTGTTTCTTTTTGCAGCCTCAAAAATGTATTGCTTTTGATTTTATTTTAAATAGAAAAATAGCTTTGAAATTGAAGGTACAGAGAGGCACATCTTTATTTTCTAGCATATAAATAAATAGTAAGGCAAAGTTCAAAATATACTAAACCGCATTCAGAATTCCTTTTGTTACTCCAAATAAGAGTATATTATTTTAAAATATAGTTCAAGTTGATAATAAAATAACAAGCATGAATGCATTTTCATTTATTCTTTTAAAATATTTCTGGTTCACTGTGTAAGAGCCAAGCATAAAATAAGGAATCTAGCAAACAAAAATTATTTTCTTTATGGAGCTTGCATTCTACTGCATGTTATACATAATAATAAAGATAAAAATACATGCCATGTTATATCATTATAAGATGCTAAATTAAGAGGTAAGCATGTAAGGATTTTAGGGTGGAAAGATACAATTTTGAAAATTCCAAGAATCACTAATGAGAAGGTTTCATTTGACCAAACACAGGAAAAAACCTTTTTCTGGTTGTTGTGTTATGAGGGAGATTTTCAGGCAGAAGTTTTAACAACTGTAAACACACCAATATAAAGCTCTTGTGGTGAATTTGAGGAACATCTTCGAGTCCTGTGGGACCAGAGAAAAGGGAGAGATGAGGAGGTAGTGAAGTGTAAACCAGAAGGATAAAGGGAGGTCAGATCCTATGAGATTCTGAGGCCTTTTAAAGTACTTTGGTATTTGCTTTGAGTTGGGAAGTTATTGTAGAGTTGTGACCTAAAAATTGACAACTGATTTACTTTTGTAAAAATTCCCCTGGCAAAGCTGAAAAAAAAAAAAAAAAGAGAGAGAGATCAGTTAAGAAGCTATGGGTGTTCACATCAGTGTTAGCAGCCAAGAGGTAGGAACTCATCAGATTCCTCAATGAACAAGACATACAACTCACATAACAGATGAAAATTATAACAAATTATAACAAGAATACTTATTTATAAAAGTAACTGGTAACAGTGAGCACAGGAATTCCATAATTGTTAAGAAAGCATTTCTCAGATAGGCTTGACTAGGCTCCCATACAGTTTTATTTTTATAAATTTGCCTAAGAAAGGGATAAAACAACAAAGGGGAAAAAAATGCTCACATGGCCACTTATACAAATGGATATTTTCCCTTTATCCTCAATGCATTTTTAAGGTAGAGTTCAAATTATTTCCTAATCCTGGATTATATTTAGTGGGTGAAAGAAAGGTAATATCATTAATAATTAAATAACTGTGACTACAGATAGAAAATATATTGAAAACATTCACAGTAACAATACTGAGGCAAATTTCTATGGAAAACCACCAAGCTTTAAAAAAAATACTCAGAACTCTTAAATATATAGTGGATTTATACAAATAAAGGGCAACTGTAGATTAATAGATTATAGATATGTAGATAGATATCACCAAACTGAAAAGGAACTCTATACTCATAGTACTTGTATTAGCCCATTTTCATATTGCTATAAAGAACTGCCTGAGGCTGAGTAATTTATAAAGGAAAGAGGTTTAATTGACTCATAGTTCAGCATGGCTAGGGAGGCCTCAGGAAACTTACATTTAATGACGGAAGGCAAAGGGAAAGCAAGACACCTTCCTCACAAGGCGGCAGGAAGGAGTAGTGCTGAGCAAAGAGGGAAGAGCCCCTTATAAAACCATTAGATGTCATGAAAACTCACTCACTATCATGAGAACAGCAGGGAGGAAACCACCCCCATGTTGATGAGATTTGGGTGGGGACACAAAGCATAACCATATCAGTACTCTTTCCATTCTCAATGAGTTTTCTTTTTGTTTTGGGAAGTTGGTGGAGATTAACTTTTGTCTGCACAGATCTGAGGAATCCCTGCATTAATGCTATAATTCACTACAGCAGGTTAAATGTCATTTTCATAAAATAAAAATAAAAGTCTTTACAAAAGTTTGCAGTCATTTAAGTTGGTCATTAACCCAACCAATGCCATCTATGGTATAATATCTAAAATCAACGATGTGCTAACCTGCTCATTATTTTCTGAGAATCCATGACAAAACTTATTCAGCAGGTCCATTAACCATGGCACTGCTAAGAAACACCTGATGATATAGTTTGGATATTTGTCCCCATTTAAATCTCACGTAACTCCCAATGTTGGGTTGGGGCTTGGTGGGAGGTATTTGGGTCAGGCAGGATTCCTCAAGGCTAGGTGATATCCTCTTGATAGTGAGTGAGTTATCATAAGATCTGGTTCTTTAAAAGTGTGTGGCCCCTCCTCCCAGCTTTTGCTCCTGTTCTTATCAGTTCATGTGTTGGCTCTCCCTTTACCTTTCACCATTATTGAAAGCTTTCCCGAGCAAGCCTCACTCAGAAGCTGACTAGATGTTGCTGCCATGCATCCTGTACAGTCTGCAGAACCATGAGCCAATTACACCTCTGGCCTTTTTTTAAATAAATTACCCAGTGTCAGGTATTTATTTATAGCAACACAAGAAGAGACTAACATGCCAGGGAATAAAATTCTAATTACTTTCCTTTCAGCCACATGCCTCTGTTAATGACGCCTGGTTTAAATCTACGTAGACAGTACAGCTACCATGACAGTATGACTGATTTACAACTGTAAATCAGACTCATGCACATCAAAGATCTAATTTTTTTTTCAAAAATACCTAAAATTAAGAGGCACAGAGAAAAGAGAGAAAACCGTAGACCTTTAAGTGTGGATACCAGATCCTTTTTTCCCATGTCAATCATATACTCCATGGCCTGCATTCAACATGTGTTCTCCAAGTAAGACCTGAAGTAGCCTCACATGGTAGCAAGTATATTGTTATGAAGCTTGTCGGTTTAATATCGAATAAATTAATGTAGTAATTCCAGGAAATTCCAAAGTAATTCCAAAGAAATTATGCAGTAATTCCAGGAAACTTTGACCAATTAATCAATATATATTCTGTCTTCCTTTTTTAAATTAGCAATCCCAACTAGGGGCATTATTCTAAAAGGGTTTGGTTGTTTAGAAGCCTCAACCTAGCAAATTCTATTTATTTACATAGCAAGAAGTTCCTTAGCAATAGGTTTAGAAGGAAAATAGACCAAGTCATTGCCTACTGTCTTTCCTGAGGTATCCCACATTCCCGAACCCCTGGCAACAAGAGAGAAATGATTCACAGGCCAACTGCTTAACTCTTTCTTTCACAAAGTTATATTATCTTTATAACTTTTTTCATATATATATGTGTGTGTGTGTGTGTGTGTGTGTTTGTATGTATGTGTGCGTGTGTTTGTGTGTGTATTTGAATTTAATTTGTTAAGTGTTGGGAGTATTACAGTTTCTTAACAACAGGTGTGTTGGTCATAATCTCTTGTAATGTTTAGTCAGAATTTGGCATTAAAGTATAATAGAGTCGTAAAATCATATAAAACACTTTTTTTGTGGAAGTCTGGATGGTTTATACAACATTTATTTATTAGTAGTATTTTCTTCATATGCATGAAATATTTCACTCAGGTCAAGTCACCTGAGCTTACAAATATCTTTGTGGGAAGGTAGTTAATTACATAATCAATATTTTTCCCTCTCTTTTTTCAAGTGTCTGATTTTTAGGTTTGTTTTACTCAGTTTTTTTTTTCATTCAATCTAAATGATTAACATTATTGCCATAAAGTTGTTCATAATATTATTTTGCAAGTTAATGTTGGTAGGAGCTGTAGTGTTGTCACATATCCAGTATTGGAAATGTATGCCTTCTTTCTTTATAGTTTATTCTTGATCATTCTCACTAAAAATCTAAAGTCTATTAATTAAAATAAAAGTCACAAAATAAAAGTCTATTAATTTTGTAAAACTTGAAGAAAACTACACTTGACTTTGTGACTCAACTTTATGTTGATTTTCTTTTCATTGATGTCTGATTTCTATATTTTGTGTTTCTCTTATATCCTTTGGTTTTCCTTTGCTGTTCTTTTTTCAGTATTCCTAAAATTGTCATCATTGGTTTTCAGCACCTGTATTTTTTGTAATACAAATATGTAAGAGTCTACTTGTCTCTCTAAACACAGTTTTAGAGGCCTCCCACATATTTTAATATGTCACTTTTTTTAACATGCAAGTGAACAATTTTCTCTTAGTTTCTTTTTGATACATACCTTATTTCAAAGTATAATATTTAAATATTCAACATTTAGAAATGTTCTAGTACATTGTCTTTCATTTTTGCTGAGCTATGTGTCTTAAAATTTTCTTCTGTGCTTGCAAATTTGTAAATGATATCTTTAGTTTTATTGATACTTTGCTTATAAATATTGAACCTTTATTATTAGGTGTATGAAAATTCAAAAATTATTATATTTGTGGAGCAGTCATTTTATCTTTATGAAATATCACTTTTTACCCCTACAAAGCTTACTGACTCAAAGTCTACTTTTTCCAATAATGTATGGCTACATTGAAGTTGTTTTGGTTCAACGTTCATATTATTTTGTTTGTTTTGTTAACTGCATCTGCTTTCAGCATATCTAACCTCTTATTTAAAGTGCTTCACTGACAAGGAGAATATAGTTTTGTTTTGCCTTGTTTACAAGCAGCACAACCTCAATTTTATTTATTTTTATTTACATATATAATTATTAATAATATAATGAGATTTGAATCTTTTCTCTTCATATTTAAAGACTCTCCCCTTTCTGTCATTTTTTTTGCTTTGCAAGTGTGTGTGTGTGTGTTTTAAAGATATTTATTGCTGTCACCATTTCTATATTAATATTTCACCTTATTTTACTATTTTTGGATTACTATGGAGATTACAGTATTAACTTTGAATTTATTATAGTAGAAAAATAAATAATATTTTACCCACCTTGTTGAAAATTCTAGGCAATTACAACACTTTAACATATGGATTTAAGATTCATATTTATTTTACAACTGACACATTATTGTCTTTTTCATTCAGTTCTTATTAACTTAATTGACATATATATTTACTTTTCCTTTTTTTCATAATTTTGCACTGCATTTCTTTTCTTGCTCGCTTGCTTTTGTGATTATTTTACTATGTTATGTCAATAACTAATTTTTTAAAGTTTTTATTGCAGAAAAATACTTTTTTAAAACCTTGAATAATAGTTTTCAATTACATTAAAATTAGAAGTCAGCAAGTATGTTCTTTCAGCATTTTAAATGTATAATATTAGTCCAAGAAGCCTAATGAGTATGGCTACTCACACCTCCCAAGAAAATAAAGATGGGAATCCATTGAATTAAGCACCAACATTCCCACCATCTTAAGATCAGCCCTACTATTTGTCCTACACAATTATGGAAGCCTTCTCTTTTCCAAAACCCTAAGGGGTGGAGACCCTTGGACATGGATCACTCCTTCAAGAAAAGAGTTGTTCACAAAGACTCCCTCAGCAAGGGAGCTAGTCCAGGTTGGCAGCCAGAAATACCTGGGTGCAGGTTGTTGAGCCAAAGAGGACAGGGGCATCTTATATCCCTGGCTTAATTGTGGGACTGGCCTCATACAGGATTCAAGTCCCCAGGCTAAATATCCAATGTCTGTCTCTCTTTCAGATCATGTCATGGACAAATGTAAATCATATGCAAGATTCCTAACACCAGAACTTGTAGACTAGAGGACACTCTATTGAAGTTCCTCCTCTGCAAACTCTAGTTGGGGCATGACTCCTGGGCTTCTTAACAGACCAGGGTGAGTGAGAATCCAGATCTCCATAACCCAGGAGTCCTACCCTTAAGATGCATCCTTAAAATTGGGAAAAATTTGAACCTCAAACCCTAAAAGTGAAAAAACAAACCATTTGATTTTTCTTTGCAGAACCAGAGGAAGTCTGACCAAAGAACTGAGGAACAAAGTTTAATGTCATCCTCCATCTGGACCTTCCTGCTGTCATCAAGGCAAATTGTTAGTGGTCTCCTATTTAATGCTCATGGCTTTGAGGAAAGACCCTGATCTTTGTAAAGCTTGCAAAGCAGACCCCACCATCCTGGCTATGCTCAGCAGTCTATTCCAGGGACCCCCATCAGGAGGCCTTGGAGACTTCCCTGGTGACTCCCCTCAGCCTCCTCTTCCAGAGGCCAAAGATAAAGAGGGAGAAACAGCCACTCCTGGCTCTAGCCTCTATTTATCCCACTCCCAGACCTTTGGAATAAGCCCCTTCTTACACAGAGCCCCTTAATGCTCCCTCCAGACTCTGCCCACTCCAGGAGGTAATTGAGCCACTTGGATCTACCAAGGTTCAGGTCTTGTCTTCCGTATAAGACCTTTGACAAGTTAAACAAAAATACCTAAGAAAGTCACTGGATGACCCCAATAGGCTCATCAAAGGCTTCCAAAGATGGACTCTTATATTTAAGCTAACTTGGAAGTATATACGTGTCCTCATGGGACAAGACCTCTTACAGGAGGAAAGACCATCTATGAAGCAGCACTGTGCTGTGGGGATGACCTACAACTGGTAGAAATCAACTGCCCCCCACAGGAGCTACAGCTATTCCCTACCAGGACCCCAATTGGGACTACAATCCTCAGGTAGGTATAGAGGCTGGAAATCATATGCTCCTATGTGTAATAGAGGAAATACAAAGGAATAAAGTCAAATCTGTAAATTATAATGTTAGCCACCATAGACCAAGGGCCAAATGAAACCTTGCAGCCTTTCTCAAATGTTCCAGGAAAATTTTATCAAACATACAAACCTAGATTTGGGATCCCCAGAAGGACAACCAGTTTCAGGATCACTTCCTTACCCACACTGCCCCAGACATTAGAAGAAAATTACAAAAACTAGCTATGGGACTTAGTGCCTTCATGTCAGAAGTCCTCAAATTGGCCTCCTTAGTATTTTATAAGAGATATCAGGATGAGCAGCACAGGGATAAAGAAAGGAAGAAATGCAAGAACAAAAGGCAGACTCAGCTATGGGCTGCTTTACCAGTCCACCAGCTGACTCCTTAGGAATTTCCTCTCAGGGAACTACTACGGTGTAGAAAGTCAGGCCACTGGAAAGTAAACGGCCCTGATAAGGTAAATGGGGAAAAATCCCACAAAGCCTACCCCGTTTGCCACAAGCTGGGCCCCTGGAAAAGGGATTGTCGCAAAAGTCAAAAGGCCCCCACGTCAGACCCCAGTCCAGCAATTGCTTTGAGGTGAAGGGGTCCTCCACTCCAGCAAGCTCCCAGATCTGATATTGTCATCCAAGGGACGATAGCACAAGCAAATCTGGAAATGGCAGATAAGACCATAAATTTCCCTTTAGGATTCAAGAGCCACCCACTGTGTACTAACCTTCTTCTCTGAGCCACTGTCCTTCAAAATCCCATCAGGCAATGGGGGAAAATCGTATGCCCTCCTCTAAAAGATTCATACCTGCTTTATGTTACTTACAAGACCAATTACTTTTCTCCCATCAGTCCTAAGTAATGTCTAAATGCTCCACACTCCTTTTGGAAGGGAGATTCTTTCCAAGATGGTTGCCTGCATAATGTTTTCCCAACTTCCATATTTATCTTTTCCCCTCACAGACTTATTTCTTCCAGAAATGCCACCTAAACATCTAACCAATAGCTTCAACCTGAGCAATCCTACTTCAGGGTTTTACAAGTAGCCCACACTTATTCAAAGAAGCCCTTGCAAAAAATCTAACTGAGCAGTATCATTAGGAGAATAACCTCTACAGTATGTAAATGACCATTTTATTTCACCCCCTTTGTAGAACCTGCAGAACAACATGTAGAATAAACCTTAATTTCCTAACAAAAGGAAAATATTTTTTGTTTAATTTAAAGGTTATTTAACAGTTATATATAAAACAAGAAAAAAAGAAGTGGAAATAAGAAGGTCATGAATAAGTTTATAATAGTAAAGAGGTATTTTTGGTAAGAAAGGTAATAAAGAAAAAAGATATTATATGAGAAAGAATCTTGTATAGTATATTCTTGTCCTAAAGTATAACAACTGGTTATTTAAGAAACAGGAATGCTTAGGAAAACTCAGCAAGTCCAAGCATGTTACAGATGGTCTGTGTAAGTCACGAGCTGTTTCATCAAAAATAATTTATAAAAGGAATTTTATATGTGATTAAGTTGGTTATAATTAGAAGGGAATTATTTATGACAGTCTTTCTAAAATTGGTTCTTAATATTAAGACAAGGTTTTCTTCAGGTGTTAATCTGCTCTTAATGGAATTGCAAAAGTAGTTTTACTTTTAATTTTATAACTCTCTCCTTTAAAGACTTCTCAGAATCATATCTCAAAAGTTCAATATTTTCTTTGTCTCATTGTTTTTAAGCTTTCTCTCCTCCTTGAGAAGGCCACAGATAATAATTCTCTTCTTCAACTTTTCTTGTTAGTTTCTGTAGTTTTTTCTTTTCCTCGGGTTCTAACTGTTGTTACAGCATAATGCTAAATTATTTTCCAGGTTTTCTAAATGGGCTTCTCATAAGGAGAAACAGTCACACTGCAGAACCTTTTTTTTTTTTTGTCTTTTCGGTGACTGACTTAAGAAACAAGATTTTAAAATTCTTACGCTTTTTTTAATTAGGTTTTTTGTTGTGAAATAAACAAACAAACTAATGCCATTTACTTAATGCAACTTTAGTGATCTTTGATAAGTACAGATAGATTGAAAGGTTATTAGTAAAGTAAAATAAAAATATCTTCAAAACATAGATATTTAGTTCAAATTATGCAGGTCAGATATTAGGTTTGGTAAATGCTTCAAAGTCATAAATTGCTTCTGTGACTTTAAATAATTGTTTAACTTGCCTGTTTTAAAGGAATTCAATTTTAAATAAGGCCTAGGGACATATAGAATTAACCATTCCCCTAGTTATGCTGGAAATAGTCAGATTTTACTGGCAGTTGCATATCTATTCCTCTCTAGCAACTGGAGCAGAACTTGCTCACTAGTATCACTCCCCTGAAGTGGCCCTCTTGGAGCAAGACCAGACAGTACCTATCCCCCGAGTCTGTGTCTCAAAGAGAGTAGCCATAACTTTCCTCCTCTTTCTTACAGCTCTGGAGTTAGGAAGTGGATTAGCTGAGGTGAGAACAGGAACTGCAGGAATTTTTAACCTCTCAACATGTACATGCCACCTTACTTTAAGAGCAAGGGAAGGCATGTGCAGAGACAACCAAAGCCATTTCTGCCCTTAACCATAAACTTAACTCCCTAACAGGGATGGTCCTCCAAAACCTCCTGTGCCTTAGACATCAATACCTCAGCCCAGGGGATACCTGGGCTATGCTTAAGGAAGAATATTTATTGTACTTAACCAATCAGAAATGATACAGGGCAGCACTCAACAGCTATATTTTAAAAAAACGGAATACCCACAGGCAGCTTCAAGCCTATTTTCAGGTCCATAGAGCATTCTCAATTGGTTCTGACCTCCTCTGTGCCCACTGTCTGCTATAATCCTCCTTCTTCTCCTAGGTTCTTGCTTTAACAACTTATTAAATAAATTTATCTCTCTTACATTCAAGCTATCAATCTTCAAATAACCCTATAGCTGGAATATAAACTAGTCATCCCAGGACACCTCAACACCTATATTCACACCTCACCCTTGGATGCCAGTGGGCAAATGTTCCAAGAAAACATGGAGGGGCTCCTTTCTTGACAGAGAGCAAGACAGTGAGACCCTGAAAAGTTCTCTACCCATTTGTCAGCAGGAAGAAGTTACAGAAGACTGGCCTTTGGCCATTAACTACAGAGACTTAGGTCTCAAGCTTTTGAGGTAGGAGGAGAATGTTAGAGTAGG
Organism: Piliocolobus tephrosceles; assembly: GCF_002776525.5. Classification (NCBI taxonomy): domain Eukaryota; kingdom Metazoa; phylum Chordata; class Mammalia; order Primates; family Cercopithecidae; genus Piliocolobus; species Piliocolobus tephrosceles. The sequence goes on from NC_045437.1 coordinate 25,676,663, forward strand.
CAGATAGCTAGACATGAGCAGGAGGAGGAGCCCCTGAGAAAGGGAAGTTTAGAAAATCTCACACCCTAGAGATCATTCAAAACAGGCATGCGAGATACAAGCAGAGGAGATGGGAAATACCTATGAAGGAAGGAATGCCCGTTAAGATGCCCAGTAATTCGTCATTCTGCAGTTAAAATGTCAGAATGTAGCTAGGCACATGCTGATAAGGAGAAAGAGGGAAAACGAGAAAATTTCTAAGAGATATCAGGGGCAGTTTGTATCCAACGCCAGGCCTGCACATGTGTACCAACTGATAATAATGGAGGGTCCCACAAGCCTGGGGTGGGAACTAGGGACTTAATGCAGGAGCAGGAAAACTGGAGGGTGAAGGAAACGTGGAGACTTAAAACACAGGCATGAATTTCAAGAACATCATAAATACCCAACCCAGAACTCTTGGGCTGATGCTGCTGCTGGCTCACTGCCTTCAGCAGCCTGCTCTGCCTTATCTTTTCAGAGTTTACCTTTTTTTTTTTTTTTTTTTTTTAATAAACTCTCTTCTCTCTTTTTTCTTTCAACAAACTCTCTCTTTTTTTTTTTCTTTCTTTTTTTTTTTTTTTTTAATATATCAGTCTCTTGGCAGAATTGTTTCTCCAAATAAGACTAAAAACCCAGGATTAATGCACTTCCCAGTAACACGTTCAGTGTAAGAAATAACTAAAATTACATCTTCTTTGTGAAAGAAAAATAATCACCTATATCAAGTCTTCTTGCAAAATTAAGGTGAAGAAAGTTCATAATAATTTATATCTAGAATCCAGTCCTTAAGTGATTTTGTATTTCAAATTCAAGCTGTGTATACTGGGAATCTCAAATCAAAATTTTACTTTATAGTGAAGCTGTACTGGTAGTACTCTCTTATTTTTGATAGGGGGAAATAAAAAACAATCATCTGAAATATTCACTTCTACTCAAGTAATTATATCAGATATAATTTCAAGAAAAATGACAGGTCACAGGGAGTGGTGGGCTGATGATATCTGTAGAAGACTGCATATATTGGATTGTCAGACACAGACAGAAATTGTAATTATGACTTTTTAAAGATAAAAAGATGATAAATATAATGTACAGGGCATGATAAAAATAGTCAAACTGATGTGAGGAAAAAATAAAATAAAATGTTGAGAAATGAAAAATATTAAAAATAAAATATATACAATTAATTCATAGTTTTAATAGCAGATTAGATAGAATCCAAATGAGAAGCAGATAAATAGTATTTCAATAAATATGTGATTTAGATGCATGTAGAGAATAAAACTGGAAAATAAAATGATTCACTGGACACAGATACTACCTATACATGAATTTTATGAAGACAACTAAAATATATATCTGAACTCAGACACATCATTTTGAAAAAAGAAAGAGCAAAACTTGAAAATAGTAATTTAGAAAAGAAAAACTACTTTCACCAAAACAAAACCAAAACAAAACAAAAAAGATTGATCACCAAAACAAAAAAGATTGATTACTTTTTCAAAAACAAGTAGAAGTACAAAACTGTGTATTATGACAGACAAGGAGGTTAATCATACAATAATAAAAGGATCAATTCACTAGATATACATAAGGATGATATAAAATGTGTGTCTTCTAGGTTGTATGAAATGTTTTTCAGAAGAAATATCACTTAAGATTAGATTTGAAAGACAAGACAAAAGAGGCAACAAACATGTATTTCCTTTATTACTTATGCACTAAAAGTTTTTGCAGGTTTTTGTATTCACCAAGAAGTAGATTGAGAGGAAAAAAAGTGGAACCAGAAGGAGATAGAGAAGAAGATAAAGAAAAGGGAGAAGAATATACGTCATTTTAAAACTTTAGAATCCAAGAAATAGAGTAGAACTTCAAAGTAGTCATTTGGAAAAGAAACATTACTTTCACCAAAACAATCAGCATATTGATTTTTCAAAAACAAGTCTAAGTATAAAAAGTATGTGTGTGTATTTTATTCATTTGGTGAATAAGGTTTATATTTTACTTAGAAGGAGATTCTACTTCAGACTGTCATCAAATAAAACATATTATTACTATTTTTATTTAGAGAGGGGTCTTGATAGCCCAGGCTGCAATGCAGAGGTGCTATCTTGTCTCACTGCAGCCTTAAACTAAGATAGTAAAGTGATCTTCCTGGTTCAGCCTCCAGAGTAGCTGGGACTACACCCAAATAATTTTTAAAATAAATTTTTGTAGAGATAGGGTCTTGCTATGTTACCTAGTTTGGGCTCAGACTCCTTGCCTCAAGTGATCCTGTCATCTAAAAACATATTATTTTCAGAAATAAATGCTACGTATAATAAGGTTCAAAATAATAGTATGCATCTCTAAGAGCTAGATGGTAATGACAAACATTTATAAATCGTTTGGCATAAAGTATTTCTTTGTAACTGAATATACCAAATGCACGTTGCTGAATTTTCTTTTTGTGGAACACTAAGTTGTGCATGGGAATTATTTGTTTTCTACTAATATTGACTCATCTTAAACCATGAATTGCTAACATTAGAATTCTATAGCACCATTTATAGACAATGGAATATAATATATATCCTTCAGAAATCTGATTAGGTACATTAAATTGCTGAAGAATGTGACAATAAGAAAAATTTCCATTTTTTAAGACTTTAGAGGCCAGAAAAGTATTTTAGTTATACCATCACATATTTTTAAAATCTTCATATTTATTAAAGTTTGTGTTTGAATATGTACATACATAACATAATATGTGAATAAATATTTGCAAAATATTAAATTCCAGATAAGTCATATTTCCCCATCACCTTAGTGGGCTCTGAAGTAACAATTCCATTTACTGTTTCCTTTTATTTCACTGCAGTTGTGTACCTAATACAACAATTTTAAGTATTTGCATTAATTTTTGTCTCATAATCATAGTTAGCCAAAAATATCTTACTTATCTGATTTTAATATTTTGGTTGCATAATCTCTATTTTATTCTTCAGTTTCTGCATTTTGACAAATTAAAATTAATTAATAATAAGATTGCCCATATAATTTTGGAAAGATGTTTTTTCTAAATTTTAAGCAAAATTCAAAATGAATATGACATGCAAAATGATATTCCAAGTCAGCATAACTAATGGATAAAAAAATTTGAGCCACAATGAGATTTTTAATTTTCTGGTAGAAATAGAAACAAATTAATTCTACTATATTTTTAATTTAATATAATGAAAGTATTATTTTAAGATGGAATCCAATTATTAATGACAAATTTTATATTCTTTCTGATTAATTCTTCAAAACATAGTTTTGAAGTATTTTAAATTTGCATCATTTTTCAATTGAGTTCCTCAGTTTAACCAGTCATATGTTAGTGTTCAACAGTCACAAGTGGTAGTAGCTCTCGTGTTGAAGACAAATCAGCACTAATTGTAGAAAACAAAAGCATTTTACATCGATCTGAGTTATTTAAAAATAACATAAAATATAATACACTATATCACATTCTCTCTCAATTTAAGTGAGGGCTAGAACCAGCCAGAGTCAACTGTGCATAATTTCCTTAAAAATAACAGAAGAGGTCCAAAGAAAATTAGTTTTTATATCCCAATGGAAGTAAAAGAAAGCAATTGTCAATACAATTTTCTTTGGCTTATTTCTTGTTGTTTCAAATACCGGTAAAAGTATTGTTCAATTATTTGAGTAATATATGTATGTGAAATAAGGCATGTGGAACTGCTTTGTACATATCCAATGGTAAAAGGGTTATTACTGTTATATCTATAATTACTGCAGTGCTCTTAAGTGGTAGATGAAAAAAATGCATGTAAGTGCATGAAGAATGCGAGGAAATATCTACACATATACAACATTTGCAAAATGTCTTTGAAATGTTTAAGAACTGTACAGCATATATCCACTCTGTGTGTATGTACACATATATATTTAGTTCTCTAGTGGTGGAAATACCTACCTAAACACTAAAGAAAAGATAGTACTCTATATTTGAAAGAATAAAGATAATTTGGTGTTTTACACTGGAAATTAAAACTCATGTCCAAGCTGAAATGAAAAACATCATTCTGGATTGCTAGAGACGATTACTAAACAATGAATATTCCAAGCTGGGAGAGTATCAGAGAACCACATCCAGATTACTTTATCTATATTTGATTGGCTGGCATTGTTCAAAGACAGGAAGTTATTTATAGAAATGTCCCAAAGGTTTCACAAATCAATGAGGTGTCATATTATGTACAATGAAATATTTCAAAACAATTATCAAAGTTCAGTTCTCTCACTGTCTAGTTAGCACTAGGTGAGTTACCTTATATATGTCCTTAGCATTTTCAGCTTTAAAGTGGAGATATTGGCAGTGCCTACCTAAATGACTTGTCTCAATCATTTAATGTCATATAAAACAGTAAGATATAAAAGAATAACTGAAGAGATCTGCTCAACATGTTGACTATTTCATAACAATGTATTGTATTCTCAAAGATTGCTAAATGAATAGATTATAAGTGCTATCACTACAAAAAAGGGAAAATATGTGAAATAATGCATGCTAATTAGCTTAATTTAGTCATTCCACAATGTATACATATTTCAAAACAACACTGTATCTATGAAATTTTTTTGTCCATTTGAAATAAATGTGTAAATGTCAAAAAACAGAATGGCTGACACATAATAAGCTTTCAAAAAGTCATTATCTTTATATAGATTATTATCATTCTTATCCCCTCAGGTGATATCCAGGCATAAATTGAGAAAGTCTGGTACACTTTACATTTTGAAAGTCTAAACACTACTTTACCAAATTTTTACAACATCTTTTTAAATAAAAAAAATCTCACAAATGTCTAACTTCCTTGTTTTCACTTCCTCACATTTTTGTTTTATGTCATAAGAACCTGTTGACAATGAGTTTCATTATCAACCTTACTTGTCTTTTCCAAGATATTAAAATCAATACCTTATTTAACTTCTAAGCTGTTCTTACCTCATTAGTAAAATTTTCTCATTTACTCCTGAGATGAAAGCTTAATTTTTTTAATAAAGAAAACTACCGGTAATTCATAACATTGATTTACTCATGAGAAAACATCAGAATAAACCAAATTGATAGACATCCTCTAAAATATCTGACCAGTACTCTTCAAAAGTGTCAAAATAATAGAATATAAGAGAGTGGTCTTTAGCAATGCAGAATATAATTATTATAATAACAAATGTATCTATCACTAATAAAGTTTTATCACATACCTTCATTAACAAATTAGTAAGACTTCCATACATGATATCATTGACTTAGATAATAGAAGACTAAGGATGAGTGATGCATAAAATCTGAGATTCTAGATTGGATCCTGGAATAACAACAAAATAGGACATTAGTAGAAAATGTAATGAACCCAAATAAGTTCTGTAGGTTAATAGTCTTATACCAAGGATGAGTTATTGGATTGATTAATGTTTTATAATAATATAAAATGTTAAAATAAAAAGAAGCACAGGAATGGGTTTACAGGAATTATCCACACTAGTTTTGTAATTCCTCTATAAACTTAATACTATCTTAATTTGTTTAATGACTTAGACACTGCATGACAGATACACCATTTATGAAGATGCGTCTCGTAATTCAAATAAATTTTATGTTCAATTTTTATGATTCTCATGCCAAAATAATAAATGTTATCTAAAAGAAGTTTACATTAAGAATACTAACTTAGATAGTAAATAAGCTGCAGAAAATAAAATCTGGATTTTAAACTATTCCTGAAAGTTAACATTAACCTAGTGAAATAGCAAGAGACATAATGCATTTAAACTTTCTTATATTTTTATTAACATCTGAAATTAAAGTTTGTCAAAGGGGAGGGGGCATTATTATTCTTGTCTTATGCTGATTGTGCTGCTGTAACAGAATACCACAGACTGGGTATTTTACAATGAAGATAAATTTATTGACTCGTTCTGGAAGCTAGCATCCTGCAAGGGCCTCCTTGCTGCATCAACCCATGGCAGAAGGGCAAAAAGAGGCTAAGAGAAAGAGACAAAAGGGGGTCAAGCGTCCTTTCATAAGGAAACTGCTTCTGTGACAATGAACTCTTTCTGTAGATAGTGGCATTAATTCATTCATGAAGACAGAGTACTCATGGTCTAATCACCTTACATTAGGCCCTGCCTTCCAATACTGTCTTAATTAAGTTTCTAACACATGCTTTTCATGCTCTTCTGGGAACACATTCAAACCAAATCTTCCCTTAATCTTCAGAGAGTAATTCTGGCAATGTATCCTTTTAGAAGTTTATAACTCTCTTGTATGGAATATATTATCAGTTTATGCTAAATAGGCAACTAATATGTTGCTACTACTAAAAAAATAAATTAGTAATAGGTATATAGTATGATAAATATCTAAAATATAAACTTGTTTTGGCTATATTTCACACATTTTAGTTTCAAAATCACCATGCAAGACTCAACTATTCTTTAGAGCTGAATTTCACATTTCATGTTCAAGTGGCATAAATCCTCAGATAACAATATGTATAATGCAACTTGAGGAATTTTTTTTTTTAATTTTAGAAAAATTGCAGAGATTACTGGGAGAAAATCCTCAAGCTTGTTAAAATGTATATGCTCTATCAACCATTGACTGTAAAAACTGTGTTAAGACATTACTTTGTCTTTCTAGTGATCTCAGTTATCCTCAGCTGCCAAATACAGAATCAATTCTCTATTTCATCTACCTTTCTCATCACTGTTCTTATCCTTGCTCAGCATTAGTGCGTAAACTATGCATTCTCTTCCACATTCATTTTTTTTAACCGCAAATTCTTCCACCCCTACTTTTTATATTCTCAAACGTTCCCATAAATATTCTCTGTACAGTTGTGAATAAAATGTGTTGTGCAAATTAAATGTGATGTTTATCTACTTTCACCATGCTTAAGCAACGAGGAGCATCATTGAGCTTATTTAGCTTGTACAAACAAGAAATGAAAAATAAAATTCAACATATTAATACATATTTTCAAAGTTAAAGACTTTACAACTTTGAGTGTTTATTAAAATAACGTGAGGAGTTTTTAAACATACTGATGCTGAAGCCCAATCCCAATCTTGCTAAATCAGGTTATGTGAATGGCGCCTATCTACAGTTTCTTTTTAAAAGCTCACTAGGTGATTCTTATATGCAGCTAGAATTAGATCCTCTGGTATAACATATGTGCTGTAGCATGTGTCAGAAGTTCTCAAACTACCTCAGGCCCCCTTTGAAATTTTTAAAAAGTTATTTAGTATCTGAAAGAGCTTTTATTTACATAGGTTACATAGATCGATAATTACAGTTTTAGAAATTAAAACTGAGCAAACTGAAGCTATTTCTTCATTTCAAAATAGAAGTAAAAATAAAACATATGCTAACAAGATAACATTTTATGAAAAATAACTATAATTTACAAACCAATAAAATAAAGGAAAAAAACTGGACTCATTTTATTTTTTCAAATCTCCTTAATGACTAATTTAATTAGAAGAGAGCTGAATCCTTCTATCTGCTCATGTATTTATTCCTTTGGGATATCACATGTTATGTAGCCTCTGGTAAACACCACTGTATGCTCTTTAGAAAATTAGAAAGAAAATAAAAATATTATTTTATTTTCAGGAAGATAGTTTTAACCCTACAGAGCCCTGAAAGAGTCTCAAGAATCCTCAGAATTCCTTAAAATTTTGAGAGCTACTGCTCTCAAATCAATTCGCATTTTGAGAGCTACTATTGTATTCAAATGAACACATATATTTGCCTCCATTGATAAATACTTTGGATGAGGCTTGTGGAAGAAGGGTGGGACTTTTTTCTTAAAATTTATTATCTGAAGATTAGCTCATCTATCTGAAAACTGCATCTATTCTCCGAAATGTGACTGATATCTCAGAAGTTTGAATGCTTTGGAAAACATCTAGGACTACAGAAAAGTTAAAAATTAGCAAGTGGAGCTCCCTTGTAGTCATTAATTCACCTCTACAATTGTTAATGTTTTAGGTAGCTGTATGCAATTATGAAGTTCAGGGAATTAATATTGACATAATATTTACTATTAAACTACAAACCTCATATAAAAATTAAAATGTTGTACTTCTCTTTTAAGATACTATGCAGGGTTCCACCTTGCATTTAGCAATTTTTAACAATCTCTTCAAAACTTTGACAATTTCTCCGATATTTCTTGTTTTGCATGACCATGACACTTTTGAGGATTGATCAACTGTTGTGAATTATGCTCCTCCATTTGGTTTGTCTGATGCTTTCTCATGGTTGATATGAAGTTATACATTTTGAGAAGAATAACATAGAAGATGTGCTGTATACTTTTTGGTCATATATATATGTAAATATATATGGTTTCATGATAAGGATAGATCTTACTAATGATATTTAGTTTGATCACTTGGTTATGTTGCTGTCTCATGAGTTTCTTCCACACAGTTATTTATCTTCCCTTTTGTATTTAAATGTTATCTTTGGGAAGATGTGTTAAGACTATGCAAATCCTGTGTTTTCTCACACTTCTTTTATTTATTGCCTACTTATTTTAGCATCTACTGGTGGATCTTGTTTACAACTACTATTATTGTTACATTTGCTTAATGAAAATTCTCTATTTCTAACTTTTCTCCTTATGTGTTTTTAATTGGATTGCTAACGGAAGAAAGATTAATTGCCTTTCTCACATTTTTGGAAGTATATAAAATTATTTGTATAAGTACAGAGTTGTGGATATTTATTTTATCAGATAAATCTAATATTATAATTATTTATTTTGCTGCCTAAATTTCAACAATTTTGGCCACTAACGGTTCCTTTGACATATCACATATATTATTTTCAAAAGCAATTTTTAAAGAATAATTTTCTTACGTCCTCATAGCCCAAGATTTTTCAGGCTCCTCTTGTATTTTCTTATCCTGGCTGTGTCACTTTTCCAGTGGTAAACTGTGTTTAAAATCCAGCATCTCTGCTTTGCCATTAGAAGTTTTGCTCATCCAATACTACTACATTTTCTTAGTGTTATCAAACAATTTTGTCTTCATTTTAGAATTAGTAGAGAATACTGACTTTCTTTTGTATTAACTTTTGTGGAAAATGTGAATATAATGAATTTTAGAGTTCTTTGTTTACTGTGCTTACTTTTGAGGGATTTCCTAGCAACTATGTTTCATACTCTAGGTAAAACCTCATTGTTTCCAGAGCTGCTTTTATTTTCTTTTGTCATAGCCAACAGTCCTGAAACAGAGCTTATAGGTACTTCAGTCAAAAGCATTTTTTCACAGTAGTGATCCTCAGATTTTGCCAGCTAGGGCTCCAGTTGACTCCATTGTGTACTTGAAAGCTTTCGTGTATCCCAAAAACATTTACTTCAAATACGGTTTTCTGTTAGAATCAAAGTTTTCTAATATAAAGTACAAATGATTTTCCTTCTAGATACTTTTTGTTTCCAAAATACAAATATATTATATATGTGTTTGTGTATATATGTGTGTATGTACCTGTGTGTAAATCTAACAATATATTTAAAAATTTAATAATAGATAACAATTTAGTCATGATAAGTTAAACAAATGCATTCAAATGTTGGGAATAATGTGTCAAATTTAAGTTTCATAATTAATTTGATTTCATTTTCTGACTCTAAGGAAGGGAATATAAAAATACTACCTTCTAATAAAAAGTATATTTGAAGAAAATACAGTAAAAGGAATGCAGGTGTACTTTCTAGATAGTACTTCCCATATTGGTCTTGTATCTGAAAAAAGTTTATGATATAATTATATACTAATAAAGTCATACATATTTTGGTTTTATTTATATCAAATCCTATATGTGTTTATTATATTTTTGACCTGACATGACTCATGAATTTACATATTTCTACAAAATATTCCCTTTTATTTAGTTATTAATAATAAACTAAATGTTTATTATTTTTATTTTTGCTATTTTACTATTGAACAAAATGAGTGATTGTTATATTATTATTTTATTTTCAAAATCAAAGTTACTGAGATTCACAGTATTTGTCTTCTATTATACTACAATTAATGCTATTTACATAATTTATTATAATATCTATGAATAACAAGTGGCAACAAAATGATTATTTTATATCACTGATTTTGATACATCTAGAGAGCTTAGAGTTACATAAACACATGCACACATAAAGAAGTAGATATGCCTTTCTGCGCCTGACTTATTTCATTTTACAAAATGTCCTCCATGTCCATTTATGTTGCTGCAAATGATAGAATTTCATTCTTTTTATGCCTTAGTAATATTCCATTGTGTTTATATACCATATTTTCTTTATCCATTCAGTTAATGATGGACACTGTGGTTGATTCCATATCTTGGCTATAGTGTCTCTTTGTCATACAGTCTCTTTGTTATACTGATTCCTTTCTTATAGATATATACTCAGCAGTGTGATTGATAGATCACATGGTAGTTCTGTTTTTAGTTTTTTGAGAAATCTTCATATGGCTTTCCATAGTGTGGCTATACTAATTTACATTCCCACAAATAATGTGCAAGGGTTCCCCTTTTTCCACATCCTTACCAGCATCTGTTATTTTATGCCCCCTTGATAATAGCCATTTGGACTGGAGTGAGATGATGTGTCATGTAATTTTGATTTGAATTTCCCTGATGAGTAGTGAAATAAGTACACACACAAAGACAAATATTTCTTGTTCTCCCTCATGTGTGGAAGCTAAAAAATTGTCTCATGTAAGTAGTGATTAGAATCGTGGTTGCCAAAAGCTGAGAGGAGTAGGAGGAGAGGAGATGAAAGATGTATGTTGATGGGTTCAAAAATACAGTTAGAAGAAGAAATCATTTCTAGTGTTTGACAGCACCCTCGGGCTAATGCAATTAATTATACTTTATTGTATATTTTTATAAATAGCTACAATAGACAATTTGGAATAACACAAAAAAAGATAAATATTTGAAGTAATGAATATCTCATTCATCTTTATTTGATCATTACATTGTATGCATGTATGAAAATATCACTGTAACCCATCAATATATAGAACTATTATATATTACTAACAATGGACAAAATAAAAATAAAAGCCAAGAAGGCATGCAATTTGAAAGTTGATTTGCTTAAGTAGTATGTTTTTAATGAAATTCATTAAATAGCGTTGTGAAAAAAGGTAACAAGTAGAAAACAAAAAAGAATTCTAAATTTTTTAGCTAGAAAACTTAGAATTCTAGGGAACAAGAAAAAAGTTTTGAATTTTGAGGTTTTTATACCTATATTAAAAACTGAGAAATATTAAGCAAAATTTCATGTTTTAAAAACTACACAGAGAATCTACAAGTTCAGAAATTGGAACCATTATATAATATTTTTAAAATTATTATTATACTTTTAGTTATGGGACACATGTGCAGAACGTGCAGATTTGTTATACAGGTATACATGTGCCATGGTGGTTTGCTGTAGCCATCAACCTATCACCTACATTAGTTATTTCTCCTAATTCTATCCCTCCCCTAGCCCCAACCCCGCAACAGGCCCAGGTATGTGATGTTCCCCGATCTGTGTTCATGTGTTCTACTTGTTGACTCCCACGCATGAGTGAGAACATGTGGTGTTTGGTTTTTGGTTCTTGTGTTGATTTGCTGAGAATACTTTCCAGCTTCATCCATGTACCTGAGAAGGACGTGAACTCATCATTTTTTTATGGCTGCATTGTATTCCATGGTGTATATGTGCTACATTTTCTTTATTCAGTCTATCATTGATGGACATTTGGGTTGGTTCCAAGTCTTTGTGTGAAGGTAAGTATTAGATTTTTGAAGGCATAAAGGATTATAAGTTTTAATAGGTAATCCACTAACATTTTGGTTGGTTTGTTCTCTGTTGTCTCATTATGAATTAGTGTGTATCACTAAAGTACTTTACTTAATCAATTAACCATATGTGGTATTTTATTATAAAAGTTTAAATGCTGCAGTACATGTATGTCCTTGTAATTATATATATAAGCCTGTATATCTATTTACCACACTACTTAGCACCTTTTAAAGCAAGTACACAAATAAATAAACAGAAAACATTACGCTTTCACACAGCTGGTGGTTAAACATATGAAGTATTGCCAGAACATGCTGAGTAGTGTTTGAATAAATGTGCTTATATTATTATTTTAACTAACTGCCAACATGATATTTCAAAGTAGTTATAACACAACAATTGGGGGACTCTATTGATTGACTAGATTTATTTGTAGGGAGAATTCTTTTCTTTACGATTTAATATACATATATTATCTTATAAATGTTAACTAAATTCATATTTCCATTCATATGCAAATAAAGACTTATTACATGTCTACTATGAGTCAGTTGCTGTGCAAGGACCTGGAGATTTCATGAACCCTTAAGAAAGGCTCCTGTGTCGATGAAAAGAGTATACTTAGTGAAAAAAAAAATGTAGCAAAAAAAAAGTTGCTAGCTGTTCTGGGAAGAAGAAATAGATTATTAGGTTTTGGTTGTTAAAAAACATTTCATACATGTAAAAATAATTAACATTCATATATGTCAAGAGAGGTAAGCAAGATAACATCATGTGCAATGCTTAATGCCAAGAACATACTGAAACACGAGACAAAGGAACTGAAGTGAGTGAGGATATTAATAGCTTTGCCTACAGTAAAGCTGAAGCAACAGGATTTATGAGAAAAAAATTTTGTAAATGCTGATGTAAAACAGAGTCAGTAAGGATATTGTATTAATTTTCTATATCTGCTGTAACAAATTACTACAAACGTGAAACATCACAAATTTATGATTTTACAATTCTGGAATTTAGACATCTAAAAAGAGACAATAGGGCTACATTTTTTCTGCAAGATATATTGAGAAATTCCCTTGCCTTTTCCAGCTTTCAGTGGCTGCCTGCATTACTTGAATCACAGCCTATTTCTCTTTTTTTCCCACAAAAATGCAAAAGCAATTTATTGGAATAAGATAGTTTTTTTTCAGAACATAATACTAGAAAAGAGATATTCCTATACTTTAAAAAGAACTTTTATCCATACTTTATATATATAAATTAATTCAAAATGGATCACAGACTTCAAAGTAAAATGTAAAACTGTAAACTGCTAGAGGAAACCATATGAGAAAATATTTTTGACCTACGGTAAGGCAAAGTTTTTTTTTTTTTTTTAACTTTAAATTCTGGGATACATGTGCAGAATGTGTGGGTTTGTTACATACGTATACATGTGCCATGGTGGTTTGTTGCATCTATCAACCCATCATCTAGGTTTTAAGCCCCACATGAATTAGGTATTTGTCCTGATACCCTCCCTCCCCTTGTCCCCCATGCCCTGACAGGCCCAGTGTGTGATGTTCACCTCCCTGTGTCCATGTCATCTCATTGTTCAACCCTCACTTATGAGTGAGAACATGTGGAGTTTGCTTTTCTGCTCCTGTGCTAGTTTGCTGAGAGTGATGACTTCCAGCTTCATTCATGTCCCTGTGTGTATGTGTCTTTATAGTAGAATGATTTATAATACTTTTGCTGGGTCAAATGGTATTTCCGGTTCTAGATCCTTGAGGAATACCCACAGTTTGTTCCACAATAGTTAAACTAATTTACACTCCCACCAACAGTGTAAAAGCATTCTTATTTCTCCACAGCCTTGCCAGCATCTGTTGATTCCTGACTTTTTAATAATGACCATTCTAACTGGCATGAGATGGCATCCCAGTGTAGTTTTGATTTGTATTTGTCTAATGACCTGTGATGACGAGTTTTTATTCATATGCTTGTTGGGTGCATAATTGTCTTTTTTTGAGAAGTATCTGTTCAGATCCTTTGCCGAGTTTTGATTGAATTTTTTTTTTCTTGTTACTTTGTTTAAGTTCTTTTTAGATTCTGGATATTAGACATTTGTCACATGGGTAGATTGCAAACATTTTTTCCCACTCTGTAGGCTGCCTGTTCACTCTGGTGATAGTTTCTTTTGCTGTGCAGATGCTTTTTAGTTTGATTAGATTCCATTTGATAATTTTGGCTTCTGTTGCGATTGTTTTTGCTGTTTTTGTCATTAAGTCTTTGCCCATGCCTATGTCCTAAATGGTATTACCTAGGTTTTCTTCCAGGGTTTTTATGGTTTTGGGTTTTACATTGAGGTCTTTAGTCCATCGTTAAATTTTTTATAAGGTGTAAGGAAGGGCTCCAACTTCTGTTTTCTACATACGACTAGCTAGTTTTTTCAGCACAATTATTAAATATGGAATTGTTTCCTCATTGCTTATTTTTGTCAGGTTTGTCGAAGATCAGATGATTGTAGATGTGTGATGTTATTGTTAGGTCTCTGTTCTGTTCCATTGGTCTATATATCTGTTTTGGTGCCAGTATTATGCTCTTTTGGTTACTGTAGTCTTATAGTATAGTTTGAAGTCAGGTAGCAAGATGGCTCCAGCTCTATTCTTTTTGCTTAGGACTGTCTTGGCTATATAGGCTCTTTTTTGGTTCTATATGAAATTTAAAGTAGGTTTTTCTAATTCTGCAAAAAAAGTCAATGGTAGCTTGATGGGAATAGCAATGAATCTAGAAATTACTTTGAGGAGTATGGCCATTTTCATGATATTGATTGTTGCTATTCATGAGTATGAAATGTTTTTCCATTGTTTGTGTCGTCTCTTATTTCCTTGAGTGGTGATTTACAGTTCTCCTTGAAGAGGTCCTTCACATCCCTTGTAAGTTGTATTTCTAGGTATTTTATTCACCTTGTAGCAATTGTGAATGGGAGTTCACTCATAATTTGGCTCTCTGCCTATTTTTGTTGTATAGGAATGTTTGTGATTTTTGCATGTTGATTTTTTATCCTGAGACTTTGCTGACGTTGCTTATCAGCTTAAGGAGTTTTGGGGCTGAGATGATGGAGTTTTCTAAATACACAATCACGTTTCTTCAAAGTGCATTTCTTGAACCTCTGCTTCCATGGTCACATTTCAACTCTAACTCTGATCTTCCTGCTTCTTTTTATAGATACTCTTGTGATGACTTTGAGCCTAGTCTGATAATCCAGGATAATTTTCCCATCTGAAGATCTTTGATTTAGTTACATCTGCAAAGTCCATTTTGTCTTGTAAAGTTACATAAACATAGATTTGATGGATTTGGACATCTTGGGGGTAATTTTTCTGCTTACTATAAATCAAAAATATTTTATGGGTTGTTATTAATTATCACCAAACACCTATTATGGGTATCATAACCAAGTATGATAAATGATTTCCACTGAGGTTTTAAAATGTAACTGTATCTGAATAAAGTATGTAGTTTACTTAATGTATTGTACTGATGTAAATTTTAAATTTTGACAAATGTAGTATGTTTATGTAAGAGGTTAACATTGGAGAAGTGGGGTGAAGTTAGTATGGGAATTATCTAAACTCTCTGCAAATTTTATCTAATTGCATTGTTATTCTAAAATAAAAGTTTTACATAAATAAATAATCAGTGTTTTGATTGAACATAGAATGATTACTTTCCCACCAATACCTTATGTATGTAATGAAACATGTTGAATATATCTACTTGATATTAGTTAGGTATATCAATTAATTGCATTGCATTTTACATTGCATTTGATCCATGATTAACTGAAAACGTGCATTTTCAATTTTATTTGCAGCTTAGTATTGATAACAATTGTATTTTTCTACCATATTCTTAATATTCTGAAAGCTATATTCCTAAAATATGCACTATTTTTTGTTTTTAAAATTAATTGTATTAGGTGTAATTATAAATAAGATGAATCTTTATCTTGGGAAAATGAGATTAGAACTAGGAGCTCAGAGTGTATACAAGTCAGTTTTTCCAAAAATTATTCTACTGACAAATAAACGTGACTTCTTGGTGATTGAAATATTTTATTGTATTAGTATTTCTGTCATACTTGTGAGTCAGTTTGAAATATTAGTAGTCAGTCGGTGCTTGGTACTTAACTGATGTAATAAAATGCATTTTACTTGTTTTTTATTCTTTGACCACCCAGTGGGCAAATACAAATACAAAGTAAAATATTATCATATTCTATCATGAATATGTAAAATTAGTAAGCTCAATGTATTACTAAAAATATAATAAAGCTGCATAACATTTTAGGTAAGCAAATCACATTTGATTCTAGTAATTTTTAAGGCTATTTTATTTCTGATTTTGTAAAACTATGTTTTCATAATGTAAAATGTGATATATGCTTTTGTAATATTATTGTTCCTCTCGAACCAAGATTTCAGGTATTGATTTTAAACAAAAATCTATTCAAGATACATGGAGAAAAGGGAACACTTATACACGGTTGGTAGGAAGGTAAATTACTTGAGTCACTGTGAAAATCTATTAGAAAGTTTCTCAAAGAACTTAGAACTACTATTTGCCCACCAATCCCATTACTGGCTATATATCCAAAAGAAAACAAATCATTCTACCAAAAAGACACACTCACTCATATGTTCATTGCAATGCTATTCACAATAGCAAAGACATGAATCCACCCAAGTGTTCATCAATAGTGGATTGTAATAAAGCGTAGTGTGTATATACCAAGTAATAATATGCAGACACAAAAAAGAACAAAATCATGTCCTTTGGAGCAACATGGATGTAGCTAGAGACCATTATCCGAAGCGAATTAATGCAGGGACAGAAAGCCAAAGGTTTTTTTTGTTCTTACCTTTTTTTTTTTTTTTTAGATGCCCAGTCTAGAGTGCAGTGGTGTGATCTCGGCTCACTGCAAGCTCCGCCTCGCGGGTTCAGGCCATTCTCCTGCCTCAGGCTCCTAAGTAGCTGGGACTACAGGCACCCGCCACCACGCCAGGCCAATATTTTGTATTTTTAGTAATGATGGGATTTAACCGTGTTAGCCAGGATGGTCTCTATCTCCTGACCTCGTGATACGTCCGCCTCTGCTTCCAAAAGTGCTGGGACTACAGGCATGAGCCACCGCTCCTGGCCAGGTTCTTACTTATAAATGGGAACTAAACATGAGGTACTCATGGACATTACCGTGGCAACAATAGACTCTGGGGACTACTAGAGGAATGAGGGAGGCAGGGGACCAGGTCTGAAAAACTGGGTACTATTCTCACTACCTGGTTGATGGGCTCAATCATACTCTAACTCTCAGCATCACACTATGTATACTCATGTAACAAACCTGCATACGAACCCTCTAAATCTAAAATAAAAGTTGAAATTATTAAAATAGAAAGTAATTAAAAAATAAGTTTTAAAATTAATTTCAAAAAAGACAATAGATACAGGTCTTAATGATTACATTAAAGAAAATAAGTGAGGTTTTCCAAGATGAATAGGGTAGGTAAGAATGTTTAAATGACATGATTATCAAATACATAATGTTAAATGTTAAATATAAGGCACAGTAAATTTAAATGATACAGTATGCTCAATATTTTAAAACTAAACAGCATCATTTCCAACTGAAAACACATTATATAAATATGCCTTCTGCACCTGTATTATATTCAGGTTCTTGGTGGTTCACAAATACATAAATTTAAAACTGGCCAGAGCTAAAATTTTAAAATTAGAAGAAACTTGAATACAGAGAAATGTAATAACAATACATGAACAAAATATGTTACTTGAAAAATAGATACATCCAAAACAAAACAAAAATAAAACAAAACAAAAAAACAGTGTAGCAATAAACGGAAGCCTTGGTGACATCTTCAAACCCCAGCCTAATTAGACATGGTTCTTTAATACCAACGAAGGTAAGTATTTCCTTAACCCCAGGAAGTGTATTAGTCATAGGTAGCACGCAGGGTGGTGTAGTGACAAAATGATAATGGAGAAGGCAGGTAAAGGTTTATGTTATGTTTCCTCATATTGTCATTTGTTAATTAGTTAATTGATTACTTCAACAGCTATTTATTAATTCCCAATCATAGGGAGATATCTGAAAAATGCTGGACAGTCTTAGTTGTTAGGTGTATGAAGCTAATAAATTAGAAAACATTAAGTAAACAACAAAAATAGTTACTCTGTAGTCAATTATAATTGTAAATAAGTTCTCTGGAGGGAAAATATCCAGGTTAGTAACATTGCTGTGCAGAGATGTTATATGCCTAGGTAACATGTGATGTTATTTTCTCTCATGTACTGAATTTGTACAATAAGTTAGGCAGAATGTATCAATTTAGAGAATTTAGAGACATATATCCTTATTCCATGTTTCCTACAATGTGGCCTACTTTTATGAATCACTTTATTCCCCTTTGTTTAACTTCTCTTATATATAAAATAAAGTTGTTGGTGACCCTAAGTTTAGTTATTTAAATAAATATGTTTTTTGCTCACAAAGTTAAACCTTCTTACTCTTTTAATAATCTAACAAGCTAAATTAGATCAGTGCTATGTGATGGTTTATTTAATATATTTCATTACTGATTAAATATGTCTGAATGCAAGTATGTAAAAGTCAAGTTAATGTTACTATGAGATGCACTTCAGTAAATCTAAAAATAAATGCATTACAAATACATCATTATCCTTTCAACAAAAATTCTTGCCAGAAATATTGTACTCTAATGATGAAGATAAATTCAACAATGATTAATGACATGAAACTATATTATAAAATAAAAATTAGTAATCATTTTACTATTATTTTCATTTATTATGCAATATGCAAAAATACTGCCATTTTAAGATACAAATGTAATAAAATTAGCTTACCAATGAACAAAAACCTATGATTATTTCCTCTACTCCCAAGTCTATAGAAATAGATATTTAATTCCGTCATCTGTGTTAACTCAGATAAAACTAAATGAGAGCTAATTTTTGAGTTCTTAGTTACTAATTGAATCCTATTTTCTATTACTCCACTTCTGGCTCACTCCTACTGCCACTATGTACCCATTAATGATAATGTCACTGACAGGTTGGAACCACTTATCCATGTTGTTCTTTGAGGACCTTAAAATTGATATCAGCCTAAAAATCATTTTGGAAATGGCTTGTTTAAATAATTAATTCTTGCAATAAGTAGCAATCTGGAGACCACCATGGTTTAAAAGTTAAGTCCAGAGGCATACTTTGAGACAAGAAAATTTCCAAGGCAGCAGCAGGTACATAAACCCAGATAATCCAGTGTCTGTTTTGAAATATTCACATGAATAAAAGAATAGTCTATGATTGTTCTATTTGTTCATATATGGGGTTATTACTGTAATACACTGATAAATTTTATAATTATTTTATTAGTTGCATATGTATTGCACTTACCTTGATAACAAAACTTGTCTACTTATTAGATATGCAGTGTCTTCACTTATTTAAATCCAAACTCATATAAGAGTAGAGACAGACAAATTCCTAGGCAAAGAGGAACGGGTCTCCACTGAAACTTGACCTTCAAGTCAAGAACATTCTGAAGACTAAAAATTGAGTTATCAATTCTGGATAGAAACCATAGACTGGAGTGAGATCTTCCATCCCTGTCTTACCCACTCTTTTGATTGGTTCTTTCTGAACAATGTCTTTTAACCAATTGAATGGTACCTTTTCCAAGCCTACCCATAAACCAATCAGCACTCATTCTCCCATTCTAGGACCATAAAAACCCCAGACTCTGCCTTACAGACAGCTACCTACTTTTGGGTCCCCCCTCACCATTAACAACTTCTCTGTTACTCAATAAATTCTACTCTGCCTTTCCGCTCTCCAGTGTTCACACATCTTATTCCTCTTGGTCAGGGGACAAAAATCTGGAACTTACCAAACTGCAGGAGTAAAACAGCTGTAACACTCCAGCCCACCAAACTATGTGAGTAAAAATGCCACAACAGCAGCGAGTATTTATGTCAGTTGCAAATTTAGATGTGCAAGAAATATGTAGCCCTTTAATTTTCTATACCTAATCATATTTATTTTTATCCTAATTCCAACAAGAGGACAAAACATATATTTTTTTCCCCCTGAGGCTTAATTTATGTTCTCTGTACACTTACAGCAATACATACATGTCAAGTCAAGTGTGTGGGGTAGAAATTAGTGTCTGTTCCTCAATCAGTTATCACTTATCTTCTATTCAGTTTATCTAACTTCTTACCTTAAATATGTTTACTAAATTTTAAATTATAGAATTATATGAGAGATGTAAACTTTTGGTTCAATCAAATTGTTTATCTGGCAAGGAAGCCAATACTCACAGAAAAAACTCATTTGCCTAGAATACAATTTAGTTTTAAATAATGCATTAATTTGGTTTATTTGCTGAAAAATAATGTTTGCTCCTTAAATGTTATACAAATTGTTTGAATTTAATGTTTTTCAAATAATATTAAAATTAACTGTGATGTGTTCATGCTGCTTTAATTTTATGAAAATAAAATACATAACTATTCAAAAGCCACTTTTGAAAAAAAGTTTTGCTATTTCATTAGCACTAACTGATCTTATTTTTTAAGTCCAGAAGATCTGATATTCCATACTTTAATAAATCATGCTTGGAAACTCTTAGCTGAACTAAACTGATTTAAAATATTATTTTATGTTTTCCTCATATGAGTTTAGAATCACTAAGTGAAGATTGATTCTCTAATGGAGAAAGACATTGAAAGTAAAGGCTTGCTGTATTTTTTATTTTAATCAAGGTGAGAACTCATTTCTAGGTATTGAAATTTACTTTTTCTAACTTTAGACAAGTGTTTTATGTCAAGTTAAGTCTCTGAAGTGCTAATGCCAGACTAATAAGAATAAGATTAGGCTTGCATACCTTCTCAAATAAACTGTAAAAAATGCAATGACTATGAAAGTGCCTGGAATTTTTAAAAGATATATTGAATATACATAACACTCAGCCATTCAGTGAAATCACTTGTCCTTTATATACGCTTCCTTTGAGAAGCAACAAAATAAAGGTGACCTAAAAATTCTATTCTAGTTTGCTTTAAAAGGTTTGACTGATAGTAACTGACAGCAGAAACCAAAAGGAAGTTCAAAAAGATTTCTCTATAAAAGTAAGTATGCACCAAGATTGATGTCTGTTATGAATGAAGCGTTGACAGCTACATCAAGAAGATTAGTATCTTCCATATTCCCCTTCTAACTTCTTGAGGAACCAAAACTGCCTTTAAATATCAGGAAAGCAGGGATGAATGGCTAAGAGATTAACATTAACACAGAAACAAACAGATTTCCGTAGGATCTTTATTTTTATATCTCCTCTCTTCTCCTTCTCTCCTTCACCACCCATCATATTTTATATTAAAACAGAGAATGTCCTGCCATTTCTCTAACACTTTACATGGTTGCAAAATTTGTTCCAATTGAAGTTACTCTCCTTGCTTGAATATAATTTTAGTAACAATTTCATTAACTTTGTAAATTCTCTATTCTTTAACATTGTTTTCACCAAATTCCTTAGCATTGTTTTCATAATATATACACACACATGCACGCACACACATATATATGGTGTGTGTGTGTGTGTGTGTATGTGTATGTATTCAAAATTACTTTAAACAAATTCTAACTCTATCATAATGTTTTTATCCTGGGTACTTGAAGCTCAGAGCTACTCCATTCATGTCACACAGGGATATTTTTGGCTATTTATTTTTTCATATGAATATAATACCTCACAGATTTGTGTATGTACCGTCATCTCTATATAAGACTTTACTTACTTACAGACACCTTTTAACCCTTCAATTAATGCTACATATTGGAGAGTGTAACTTTTCTACAGAAAATTCAAAACACCACTGTTCATGCACATAGTTTTTATCATGATGTTTTTCCTTATCTGCTGGCTAATATAATGCTCCATTATAACAAACGTTAGATGTAAAAGTATTTCATGTAAGAAGATTATTTGGGGCAATAGAATATATTATTTATTTTCAATTATTTTTCTAATATGAAACCATTTTTTGAGCTGGGCACAGTGTCTCATGCCTATAATCCCAGAAATTTGGGAAACCGAGGTAGGTGGATTGCTTGAGCCAAGGAGTTTGAGACCAGCCTGGAAAACACGATGAAACCCTGTTGCTACAGAAAATACTAAAAACAAAAATAGCCAGTTATGGTATTATGTGCTTATCGTCTCAGCTACTTAGGAGATTGGGGTAGGAAGACTGCTTGAGCCTGAAAGAGTGAGGCTTCAGTGAACCACGATTGTGCCACTGCATTCCAGCCTAGGTGACAGAGGGAGACCCTGCTTCAAAATAAAAATAAAAATGGGCAATTATTTGTAATGATTCTTACTCTTATTATGAGAGCATCGTCTTGCATTTCCAGTAAATGAATGCATATTTCTTACTTAACTCATATGTCTTTTAGGTCAAGTAATTACCATCTCTGCTAGCTTGTAGCCATCTTTCTTTGGCAAATAAATTGTTTCTCAGACTGTAGATAAACTATACACATTAGCTTTACCAAAGTTCATTTTCTTTTTGTATGTGAACAGAAAATTTTTTGTAAATCTGTTATTATCACCGCTTTTGTCTTTGTTGTTGTAAATAGCAAATGTATTCTGTATTTCAAAAATTATCTTGTTCATTGCATTAAATACAAGATACTGCAGATATGGCCCTTGGCAAAGAAACTTGGGGAAGATTAAGATTTGGAAAATTTTTCACTCCAGCATAAATTCTGTCATGTGAAAGTGTTGTGGTATCTAGGCAATATAAGATGTATGGTAATGGAATTTTGATTTCTTAAACATAAATTTTCTTATTCTTCAGATAATTAGATAAATAAACACCGCTATGACCTACACCACTGATATTTTGAGAATAAATCAGCCTTATTTAATTTTGAAACAAAATGAAAAGTGCAGCAAATTGAGCCTAAAATTATCTCCTGTCAAGGAGAATTAAAGCAATTAGAGAGAAAAAGCTGCAAAACCATGTTAGGTTTTAGGGAGTAATAGGTAATTCCCTGTGTTTAATATAATATATGATGAGTAGGGGAGAAGAGAAGAAAGAGGAAAGGGGAGGCATGAAAATAAAGGTGACTGGAGAGAGAAATCTTTGCTGTGTTTCTGTGCTGTTAACTTCTGAACCATTCATCCCTGCTATTCTGATATTCAAAGGTAGTATTAATTCCTCAAAAAAGTTAAAAAGGAATATGGAAGATGCTAATCTTCCTGATGTTGCTGTCAAGAAAACAATTCCAAAGCTACATCGCAGCTCGGTCCACTTCTGGTAGATCTATATGTTGCTGTATGCAAATTACATTGAATATTTATTCAGTTTTCTTTTATGTTCACTTTGGCAACACTTCCTTGGAATTAAATCTACACTGAAATAAAAATTTTCTAAATTGATCAGTCTTCTTTAGTGTGACGTCAGAATGGAAGCAGGTGCCAAATAAATACATTAAGATGGTAGCAAAACATGAAGTGACATTTCTGAAACAAATATGTGGTGGTGATGGTCAGTTTTGCTGGAACAAAAACACTTAATTAAATTCCTCTCTTGGAGAGTTTCAATATAAATTTTAGATTATTAAAGCCTACAAAGTTAGCAAATTTAGCAGTTGAAAAGGATCTACACATTTATGATTTGCACAAATTCTCTAATTTATGCTGAATTTTTGTTATATATTAATACATATCTTCAAAAGCTAGAAATCAAACATAAAGGAGAAGAATCTCTTTTGCCTTACTAACGTTCTTGGTATTCCCACCATTTTTTCTCAACACGTTATTGGGATATACTACTGTATAAATAAAGCCATTGAGGAAACATACATTATTTTTGACCAACTGTTAGGGTTCAGAAACACAAAATACCTATG
Organism: Piliocolobus tephrosceles; assembly: GCF_002776525.5. NCBI lineage: Eukaryota > Metazoa > Chordata > Mammalia > Primates > Cercopithecidae > Piliocolobus > Piliocolobus tephrosceles. Next base: position 25,700,566 of record NC_045437.1, read on the forward strand.
CATAGAAGAAGTGACTTTGTTAAACCTTAGTTTGAAGATACAAATAGTGAATTATATTTACTAAGCCATGATAGTCACTTAAAACATTTTAAAAATTATTTCAAAGTATGGACTCAATAAGGTCATCAAATTAGGTCCCCTATAGAAATACGCTTGAATCCCCTTTAAGTGAGCAGACAGATTCTCGTGTGCAAGGTTGAAGAAATGTATTTTTTGTGTGTTACATTAAATTACTAGTAAATGTTAGGGATAATGCTGAATATTTAACATCTCTCTTTACCATTTGTAGGAAAAAAAATGTTACTATTTAATACTGTCTCCCAGCTGTGACTGTGACTAAAATATAGATAGTCTTTCTTGGTATTAAGTATTATTAATGTCATGTGAAAATTGGCTTCTGTCACTGAAAACATCATTGATATCCCACCATCAATATAAATATATATTACATAAAAAAAAATAAGGTTGAAACTACCACAGATTCAAAATAAGAATCCCCAAGTGCTTGCATTCCAAGTCTAGCTCTTCTGTTAATACTTGATATAAGGTATGTATGGACAACTATAAAATATATGAAATTTAAAAATCAAGTGAGAATACAAAATAATATCCTTAAATGGAAGTCAGCACACTTGTGGAATTTAGAAAACTCACTGCATTACAAAAAATAAGTTAAAGTATATGATTTTTGTATGCCCATTAAAATAATATCTCATGATAAACTGAACTCCATTAAAAATTATTTATTGACTTATATGAAGAGTTTTATTTTTCACCAAGGAAAAAAATAAATACTTCTTTGAATATTCATATATGCAATGCATCTTTACCACATTTTAATAAAAACAATTAATTTGAATTTTATGATAATTCTGTTAACCAAGTAGCTCCACTTTGAAGATGAGGAAACTAAAGCACCAGAAAGTTAAGTTACTATGAAGTTATTTAATCTCTTATTGGCAATTTCAGGATTCAAATCAGAAAGTTTAGTTCCAGAGCCTAATTTCTGCCCACTATTTGTATTAATTCTCATTGTTTTATATTGAACTCTTGATAATAAATAAATATTATTTAAATACCCTAAAATAAGAAGTAGCCACACCTCTTTAAGCCTCAGAAAAATGTAAGCAACATGATAGAATTATAGAAAAATAAGGAAGCTCATAGAAGACTAAATTTAAATCAATTGGCCAACAAATTATGCAACACACCTAAAAAAGCTTAAGAAAAAATTAAATTTAATATTTAATTTTCAACAAAATTATAGAGTGAAGTTCACTAAATCCATTACGTTTTACATTTTTCTAGGTGTTATTAATCACTTTCATGTGTTTCAAGCATTATTGCATTCATTAGAAAGAAAAGTAGTAAACTTGCTAGCATAAGAATGACCAAGATGGTGTTTATGGCTCTTCTCTGAAAGACAATTTACTGTAGCTGAAAACTCAGGTAAAGAGTTGATCAGTCATGTTCACAGCTGCACTTGTGCTTAAGTAATTAAAAGTCTCAACATCAAATAGTTTGAAATTTGAAAGTTGTTTTAAATGAGGAAGCTGAGTGAAGTCTTATAGTTTTTGCTAATGTTTTATTTTTCATAATGTGGACATAATTACACAACCCTTTTCATCATTGTTTTTACTGCTTTATGATCCAGGTGTCTGAATTGATGTCTATAATTTGAGTATTTGCATGACTTAAAGGACTGCTTTTATAAAACGTGAATCAATATGCTATATGAAGCATTGAACAGTTTTAAAGATATACAGATTATCTGTGGTTCCTATTTCAAAAGAATCTCAGGCATAAGGAGAAACTGACATTTCAGTTGAATCTGGAAAAGTGAGAAAATAAAGAACTGTATCTGAAATATCATTTTTTCAAAGAAATTAAGGGTTGGGTACAGATTACAAATATGTTAGGTGGCCGAAACACAGTATATGTAGGGGAAGATAGATGATAGACAGCATAGAATAAGACTAAAGCAGATTTACATAAGTTTTTGTGCCATGCTAAGATAGATGATAGGCCCCATAAAATAAGACTAAGGCAGATTTACATCCGTTTTTGTGCCATGCTAAGTGGTGAGACTATCCAAAACTCTAGACTTTTCTTGATTTTAATTATTTTTGTAAAAAAAATGATTAAATAAATTAGATAGGACACTTCAATAGTGAGCTTTAGAATAAAAAATGTAGAAACACAAATAATAATTACAAATAATTGCCTATTCCGGGTTGACAGTCAGCAATTTATCTTTAACAATCAATATTGAATGTAAATATGATTTTTATTTTTTATTTTTTCTTATTTTTCATTCATTTATTTATTTGTTGAGACAGACTTTCTCCCTGTTTCCCAGGCTGGAGTACAGTGGCATAATCTTGGCTCACTGTAATTTCAGCCTCCTGGGTTCAAGTGATTCTTCTGCCTCAGCCTCCTGAGTAGCTGGGACTACAGATGTGTGCCACTATGCCTGGCTAAGTTTTGTATTTTTAGTAGAGATGGGGTTTCACCATATTGTCAGGCTGGTCTTGAACTCCTGACCTCGTGATCTGCCTGTATCGGCCTCCCAAAGTGTTTGGATTACTAGCATGAACCACCGCACCTGATCTGTAAATATGATTCTTAAATATCTCTCCCTAACTTCTGATGCCTGGATTTTTCCTGGATTACTATTTCTGTTTAGACTTTTGGTTCAGTTGTCAGTTTCAGAATGTTACAATGCTCAGATATTCCTGGTAATAATCTAATTTTTAAATACATTTTACTTTTTAAAATGGCAATTCAAATAATGTGAAAACTGGATGACAAAAAATTTGAGCATGCTACAAAGAATCTTAGATCAGAATCACTGGCCAAATCTATGCATATCAATAGCTGTTAGTATCAGAGAGAAAATAGAAAAAATTATGGTGCGTATCTTATATGCCAGTATGCCATTTTTACCTCCCTATCCCTGCAAAAAATTCATGGCTAAAGTCATTATGTTTTCTAGACTCTTCTATAAATTTCAATTGTTTCTTTCATTAAAAAATACTTCTGAGATATTTTCCTTTGATCATTAATTGTATCAACACAGAAACATGTCTTTGATATTTTCCTAGCATAGTCTTAGCACTTTTCAGGAATAAAAATCAATGTTAATTTATCCGCTAACCCCTATGCGACATTTGCATCGAATTAAAGATATTTTAAAATACTGACACTTGACGAAAAGAGCATGAGATCACTTTGAACTAAATCCAAATCTACAGTAGTCTGCCAAACTTGTCTTCAAGTGTAATTAATCTTGAAAATAATCAGCTACTGAAAGCCACAGGCACCTATATTTCTGATATTACAGTCATACAGCCATGAAATAAATCATAGTGACAATTTGGAATATGCATTATTGATATAGGTTGGCCTTCTTTCTATAAGATAGAATATTGCTGTCCTCTCCAGGAATAGATGCCAGAAAACTAAAACCAAATTTTAACTGCGGTAAGCTTGTTCAAATGCTCAATTGTCATTCATTAATTTATTGTCCCCCTACTATGTGTGGCAAGAAGCTGCTGAAATCTAGTGCTCATTCTATTAGCTGCATAAGGCTACACCTGTTAGGATGGCTATTACCTGAAATTGAAAAATTAGTAAGTATTAGCAAGGACATGCAGAAAAGGGAATCCTTGTGCACTGTTGATGGAACCATAAATTAGGACGGCCATTATGGAAAAGAGTACAGAGCTTCCTCAAACAATTAAAAGTAAGAATCCATCATTGCCACTTTGGGGTATATATATACAGACAAACAAGTTTTACATATATAATAGATATCATACACACACACACACACACAGATATATATAGAGAGAGAGTGAAATTCATATCTCATAGATACCTGCACTCCCACATTCATGGCAGCGTTATTCACAAAAGCCAACATGTGGACAACTTAACTGTCTCTCAGTGGCTAAATCAATAAAGAATATGTAATATATTAATGTGATATATGAATATCACATATATTCATATATGCATATGATCTATTTATGACATTTCATATATATTGCACACATACATGTATGTATAATGAAATATTGTTCAGCTATAAAAATGTAAAAAAGTGGGGAGTGGGCAAAATGGCTGATTAGAAGCAGGTGCCTTCAGAGGCGCCCATTGAAAAAAAGAAACATAATAAGCATGTGAATCCTTCACCAGCAACTAAGGTATCCAGGTTCTCTCATCAAAATTGACCAGAAGGCTGGCTTGACCCACAGAGAGAAGGAAAGGCATGTGGTGCTGCAACGCACCTGGGAGTCACATGGGGAAGGGGAACCCCCTCCCCAAAGCCAGGGGAGGCAATAAGTGAGTGCTCTACCCAGCGGCGGAAACTATGCTTCTCCCACGGAACTGTGCAACCCATGGATCGGAAGATACCACTCGTGAACTCACACTGCCAGTGCCTAGTGTCCCAACCCAGAAACATGCAGATTCTTACACCCTCTCAACTGGAATCTGCTTAAGCCTCCTGAACTCCTGGTGGTTGGTGGGGGTGGGGGCCACCAACACTGCCTGCAGCTGCCTGCTCTCTAAGCCATTTGAGTTCTTAGAGGGAGGGGCAGCAGCCAGCACTGGGACTGGCAACTGCCTAATATGCTGGGTGGGGGAGGGGGCGACACCCATTTCTATAGCTCAGGCTGTGCTTTTCCCCTGCTGGAGCCAGGGATGCTGGACAGCTTGGTCCCAAGACATCTCCCCACAGCCTAACATGCCAGCTGTGGCAGTCAGCAGCCAGAGTGCCTCTTCAGGTCTAACCGTGACCCATCCTTCCTCAGTGGGTAGGGTGTCTCTGCAGGATCTTCAATAACTCCAGCCAGAGGCTCAGGGACAGAATTCAGTTCTCCCTGGGCCTGAGCCCCTAGGAGTAGGGGTGGCCACAGTCTCTGTGGACAAGCAGACTTAGCCTCTCCTCCTGTAGTTCTGAGGTACCCAGGCAGCCCAAAGGAGTGAGTTTCCCCGCAGCAAAACACACCATCTCCACAAAGGGACCAAGTGCTTCTTTGAATGGACCCTGCTCCCTATGACACTCCACTGGGTGATTTTTTCCAACAGAGTCTTCGGACACTCTATACAAGAGTGATCCTACTAGCATCAGTTTCGTGCTCGTCAAGGTCAGAGGTCCCAGAAGAAGGAGGAGGCACTCATCTTTGCTGCTCTCCAGCTTCCTTGAATGACATCGCCAGGCATGGGAATGAATCAGATGAATAAGGCCTGAAGCATACCACCAGCAAACTGCAGCAGCCCTGCAGAAGAGGGACCTGACTATTGAAAGAAAAACAAACAAGCAGAAAGCAACAACAGCAGCATCAACAATAACAACAAAAAGGCCCCCACAGAAAAATCCATCCAAGGGTCAGCAGCCTCAAAGACCAAAACTAGACAAACTTCGGGAGATGAGAAAGAATCAGTGAAGAAAATGCTGAAAACACAAAAGGCCAGAGTGCCTCTTCTCCTCCAAGTGTTCTCAATGTCTCTCCATCAAAGACCCAGAAACTGATAGTGGATCAAATGGACAGATTGACAGAAGTAGGCTTCAGAAGATGGGTAATACAAAACTATGATGAGTTAAAAAAGCATGTTCTAACCCAATACAAAGAAGCTACCAACCTTGGTAAAAGGTTAGAGGAATTGCTAACTAAAATATCCAGTTTAAAGAGGAACATAAACAACCTGATGAAACTGAAAAACACAGCACAAGAACTTTGTGAAGCATGCACAAGAACTTTGTGAAGCATGCACAAGTATCAACAGCTGAATCAACCAAGCAGAAGAAAGGATATCAGAGTTCGAAGACCATCTTACTGAAATAAGACACAAAGGGAAGGATAGAGAAAAAAGAATGAAAAAGAATGAACAAAGCTTCCAAGAAATATGGGACTTCATAAAAAGACTGAAGCTACGATTGATAAGGAGACAGGGAGAATGGAAACAAGCTGGAAAACACACTTCAGGATTTTATCTAGGAAAACGTCCCCATCCTAGCAACAAGACAGGCCAACATGCAAATTCAGGAAACACCATTAAGATACCCCACGAGAAGATCAACCCCAAGACACACAATCATCAGATTCTCCAAGGTCGAAATGAAGGAAAAACAATTAAGGGCAGCCAGAGAGAAAGGTCAGGCTACCTACAAGGGGAAGCCCATCAGACTAACAGCAGAACTCTCAGCAGAAACTCTACAAGCCAGAAGATATTGGGAACCAATAATCAACACTCTTAAAGAAAATAATTTTCAACTCAGAATTTCACATTCATCCAAACTAAGCTTCATAAGCAAAGGAGAAATAAAATTCTTTCCAGACAAGCAAATGAGCAATTTCATTACCACCAGGCCTGCCCTTCAAGAGCTCCTGAAGGAAGCACGAAAGATGGAAAGGAAAAACCAGTATCAGCCACTGCAAAAACACAGCAAAATATAAAGACCAATGACACTGCAAAGAAACTGTGTCAACTAGTGTGCAAAATAACCAAATAGCATCATGATGAGAGGATCAAATTCACACAAAACAATACTAACCTTAAATGTAAATTGGCTAAATGCCCCAATTATAGACACAGACTGGCAAACTGGATAAGGAGTCAAGACCCTGTGGTGGGCTGTATACAGGATACCCATCTTATGTGCAAAGACACACACAGATTCAAAATAAAGGGATGGAGAAAAATTTAGCAAGCAAGTGGAAAGCAAACAAAAGCAGGGATTGCAATCTAGCCTCCGACTTCAAAGCAACAAAGATCAAAACAGACAAAGAAGAGCATTCTATAAGGATAAAAGGAACAATTCAATAAGAAGAGCTACCTGTTCTGAATATATATGCACCCAATACAGGAGCACTGAGATTCATAAAACAAACTCTTAGAGACATACAAAGAGACTTAGACTCCCACATAATAATAGTAGGAAACTTTAACATCACACTGTCAATATTAGACAGATTAATGAGACAGAAAATTAACAAGGATATTCAGGATTTGAACTCAGCTGTGGATCAAGTGGACCTAATAGATGTCTGCAGAACTCTCAACCCCAAATCAACAGAATATACATTCTTCTCAGTGCCACATGACACTTATTCTAAAATCGACCACATAATTGGAAGTAACACACTCCTCAGCAAATGCAAAAGAACTGTAATCATAACAAACAGTCTCTGAGACCACCCCAGTGCAATCAAATTAGAACTCAGTATTAGGAAACTCACTCAAAACCACACAACTTCACAGAAATTGAACAACTGATCCTGAATGACTTCTGGGTAAATAATGAATTTAAGGCAGAAATCAAGAAGTTCTTTGAAATCAATGAGAACAAAGAGATGACATGCCAGAATTTCTGGGACACAGCTAAAGAAATATTAAAAGGGAAATTTGTAGCACTAAATTCCCACATCAGATAGCTAGAAAGATCTCAAATCAACAACCAAATATCACAATTAAAAGAGCTACAGAGGCAAGAGAAAACTAATTCAAAAGCCAGAAGAAGACAAGAAACAACTAAGATCAGGGAAGAATTCAAGGAGATAGAAACACAGAAAACCCTCTAACAAAAATCAGTGAATCCAGAAAGTGTTATTTTAAAAAAATTAACAAAATAGACCATTAGTTAGACTAATAAAGATGAGAGAGAAGAATAGTGACAATAAAAATTGATAAAGGGAATATCACCACTGACCCCACAGAAATACAAACTACCATCAGAGAATACTATTAACACCTCTCTGCAAATAAAGTAGAAAATCTAAGAAATGGATAAATTCCTGGAAAGATACACCCTACCAAGACTAAATGAGGAAAAAGTTGACTCCTTTAATAGATTAATAACAAGGCTTGTAATTGAGGAAGTAGTTAATATCTTACCAACCAAAATAAATCCAGGACCAGACCGACTCACAGCTGAATTCTACCAGAAATACAAAGAGGAGCTGGTACCATTTCTTCTGAAACTATTCCAAACAATTGAAAAAGAGGGACTCCTCCCTAACTCATTTTATCAAGCCAAAATCATCTTCATACCAAAACCGAGAGGAGACACAACAACAAAAAAAGAAAACTTCAGGCCAATATTCCTGATGAACATCAATGCAAAAATCCTCAATAAAATACTGGCAAACTGAATCCAGCAACACAACAAAAAATGTATCTACTATAACCAAGTTGGCTTCATCCCTGGGATGCAAGGATAGTTCAACATATGCAAATCAATAAATGTAATCCATCACGTAAACAGAACCAAAGACAAAAACCACATGATTATCTCAATAAATGTAGAAAAGGCCTTTGATAACATTCAGCATCCCTTCATGTTAAAAACTCTCAATAAACTAGGTATTGATGGAATGTATCTCAAAATAGTAAGAACTACTTATGACAAACCCACATTCAATATTATAATGAATGGGCAAAAGCTGGAAGCACACCCTTTGAAAACCAGTACAAGACAAGGGTGCCCTCTCTCACCACTCCTATTCAACATAATATTGGCAGTTCTGGCCAGGGCAATTGGGCAAGAGAAAGAAATGAAGTGTATTTGAATAGGAAGAGAGGAAGTCAAGTTGTCTCCTTTTGCAGATGACATGATTTTATATTAACAAAACCCCATCATCACAGCCCAATAACAGCTTAAACTGATAAGTTATTTCAGCAAATTCTCAGTATACAAAATCAATGTGCAAAAATCACAAGCATTTATTTACACCAACAATAGACCAGCAGAGAGCCAAATCATGAATGAAATCCCATTCACAATCACTACAAAGAGAATAAAATACCAAGGAATGCAACTGACAAGGAATGTGCAGGAGGCCTTCAAAGAGAACAATAAGCCATTTCTCAAGGAAATACGAGAGGACACAAACAAATGGAAAAGCATTCCATCCTCATGGATAGGAAGAATCATTATTGTGAAAACGGTCATACCTCCCAGAGTAATTTACAGATTCAATGCTATTCCCATCAAACTACCATTGACATGTTTCACAGAATGAAAAAAAAAAAAAAAAAACTATTTTAAATTTCATATGGAATCAAAGAAGACCTTGTATATCCAAGACAATCATAAGCAAAAAGAACAAAGCTGGAGGCATCAAGTTACCTGACTTCAAACTATACTACAAGTCTAAACTAACCAAAATAGCGTGGTACTGGTACCAAAACAGAAATATAGACCAATAGAGGAGAACAGAGACTTCATAAATAGCACCACACATCTACAACCATCTGATCTTCGACAAACCTGACAAAAACAAGCAATGGGGAAAGGATCTCCTATTCAGCAAATGGTGCTTGGAAAATTGGCTAGCCATATATAGAAAACTGAACCTGGACCCCTGTCTTACACCTTATACAAAAATTAACTCAAGATACATTAAAGACTTAAATGGAAAGTCGAAAAACAAAAAAACCTTAGAAGAAAACCTAGACAATACCATTCAGGAAATAGGCATGGGCAAAAATTTCATGTCAAAAATGCCAAAAGCAATTGCAACTAAAGCAAAAATTGACAAATAGGATCCATTCAATTAAAGAGCTTCTGCACAGCAAAAGAAACTATCATAAGTGTGAACAGGCAATGTACAGAATGGGAGAAAATTTTTGCAATCTACTCATCTGACAAACATCTAATATCTAAGGTTTACAAAGAACTTAAATATATTTACAGGAGAAAGACAAACAACCCAATCAAAAAGTGGGCAATGGATATGAACAGACACTTCTCAAAAAATAAAGACATTTACATGGCTAACAAACTCATGAAAAAAACCTCAACATCACTGATCATCAGAGAAATGCAAATCAAAACCACAATGAGATATCATCTCACACCAATCAGAATGGCGATTACTAAAAAGTCACGAATCAATAGGTGCTGGTGAGGCTGTGGAGAAATAGGAACTCTTTTACACTGTTGGTTAGAATGTAAATTAGTTCACCTTTTATGGAAGACATCGTGGTGATTCCTCAAAGATCTAGAACCAGAAACACCATTTGACCCAGCAATCCCAATACCAGATATATACCCAAAGGAGTATAAATTATTCTAGTGTAAAATATATGCACACATATGTTTATTGCAGCACTATTTACAGCAGACATGGAGCCAACCCAAAAGCCCATAATGATAGACTGGATAAAGAAAATGTGGCACATATACACCATGGAATACTATGCAGCCATAAAAAGGAATGAAATCATTTTCTTTGCAGGGACATGGATGAACCTGAAAGCCATCATTCTCAGCAAACTAACACAGGAACAGAAAACCAAACACCATATGTTCTCACTCATAAGTGGTGGTTGAACATTGAGAACACGTGGACACAGAGGGGAACAACATACACCAGGGCCTGTCGTGGGGTGGGGAGTGAGGAGAGGGAACTTAGAAGATGGGTCAATAGGTGCAGCAAGCCACCGTGGCACATGTATCCATATGTAACAAACCTGCACGTTCCACACATGTATCCTGATTTCTTTTAGAAGAAACAAAAGAAAAAAATTTTTAAAAATTCTGCCATATGCAACAACATTGGTGAAGCTAGAAGACATTGTGTTAAGTCAAGTAAGCCAGACATAGAAAGACAAATACTGCATAATTTCACTTATATGTGGAAGGTTAAAAAGCTGATTTTGTAGAAACAGAATAGAAGAGTGATTACACTGGATCAAGGGTGGAATAAAATGGGGAGATATTAGCCAGAGTAGAAACTTTAGTTATAAGATGAACAAGTTTTGGAGGCCTAGTGCACAGCATGATGACTACAGTTAATAAAATGCGCTATGCTCGGCATTTGCTAAAGGAGAAGATCATAAATATTCTCAACACACACACACACACAGAAAGTAACTATGTAATGTGCAAACATATTAATTAGCTTGATTATGGTAATTATTTCAATATGTATGTATGAAAAAAATCACATAGTGCACTTTAAATATATACAATTTTTTGGGTGAATTACATGTAACTAAACTGGAAACTATAATCCAAAAGATATTCCTTTTTAGTTTTTCACAAAAAATATACCCCTATTATTTCAAAAATTATGCAAAAATGTTAAGCTTATCAAAAATAGTCTTAACATAGCATTCTTTCCTTTTAAAATTAAATGCATTACTCACAAATGAGTGTCATAAATATGAGTTGTTGCACTTTGGGTAGGTAAGTTTACTTAAATGTTATTTTTAAAGTGACAAAATATCTTACACAAGACAGTTTTTTTTTAAATGTATATACTTGTATATCTTAGCATGTCCTAGTGTGTTTATTTGTATGTTTGTATATATGTATACATATGTTTAAATATATATACAGATATATGCATACATATATATTAGCATGAGTACATATACATTCAAATATATTTTAAATTCAGACTTTGAACCTGTCATTGTGCTTCAACTTATGTCATTGCCAAATTTGTTCCAAAGCAGTGAACCTATTGATGCTTTAAAAATTAATTAATAGTCTAAGTAAGTTCATTATCATTTAAGATCCATTTTAGCTACACATTTTAATATTCTGTTTTTGTTGCAGAGCTATTTAGACACAGCCATTCATGGATAATAAGTCATTTATTCCTCATTAACTGTTAGGATGGATGTGGATATTCATTACAGCCAGACAACAGACTCATTTAACTGCGTACAGTACACGATTATATACCACCCCAATGACTAGAATGCAAATTTCATCTCACATTAGTTTTCTTTTACTTAAGTATTTGGCATTCACTCATAGATATTTCCTTTACTACTTCACCTCCAGAAGATTACTGAGTTTTGATTTCAAATAGAAAAAAAAAGAAGAAAAAAAACCCACAAATGTTGACAGTGAAACGTATATAATTTAGAAGGATGGTTCTATCTGCTGTGACTCACATGGACTCTTAAAATTTGTGTGATACCATGCTTCCCTTGTTGCAAATTTATGCCCTAGTCAGCTTAACCTTAAACCCGATGAGTTTCGGCCTTTAAATGCAGAAGTCCTAAACAAATCATCCCTGAATTGGTCACAGTTAGGAACTTTAGTGAGCCTTCAATAAAATGCAGGAATTTGCTGCCTCTCTTTCACAAAAGATAGAATATCAGTGTAAATTGCATGAAGGGATACTAAAAAGTGCATTTATAATATTTTATAAAATTAGCATTTATAAATTAGTGAGGATGTGTGCAGAAAACAAACATTTCTCATGTTACTTTGTTTTACTATATAGCTAGCAGTTTTCATCCTCAAATGTATAAATGGCAAATTATTTTGTTAATAGAATACACTGATAATATGGGTAACTTGGTGTCATTTGATGAAGACTCGTTTTTAATTTTAACTCAGTGCAATCTATCATGTGCCCTTACTGTTTTTACAAACATGATAGTGGTTTTTAGGTCTTATCATTTTGCTATTGCACTCAATCCAGTTTCACATTATATCAATGTTAGCATGAGTATGTTCTATCGTTGTTATATGTATATCTAGTACTTACTATTGCACATCCAACTGGCTCTACATTCCAAGATTCTTACAACTGCCTTTCTGTCACTACAGACAATCTTACAATGGGCGCCCTTGTGTGTGTCTACTTACAGGTATGTATAAGGTTTTTTGTTTTACTCTTTTTGGAGAGAGACACCATGAGAAGTAGAAATGCCATCTTGTTGATGTGTATACTTAATTTGACTAAATACTTCCAGATAACATTCTTGAATGGCCACATGGTATGCACTTTCATAAATCAGATGGTACCTACTTCCCAAGAGGCCATCAATCTTGCCTACCATCCATTTATTCTTGGCAGTCTAAATGTTTAAAATGACAACTTATCATAATTTGAATTTTCCATTCTACAATTGGTAAGAAATACACACATCTACTCATAACCCAATTGGCATTTTGGGTTTTATTTTCTATAATTTTCCAGTTTATGTAGCTTCTCTCTTGTTCAATTTAGTGTTCTGTCTTCTTATTTTTTTTGAATAAACATCGTGTTTAGGATAGTTTTACATTTACAGAAAATTTGTGAAGGTAGAACAGAGTCTCCACATACCTCCACACCTTGTTTCTCCTATTGTTAACACCTTAGTTTTGTATGGTGCATTTAATGACTAGATGTTGACACTTTATTAATAATTGAAGTCCATCTTTATTCAAATTTCCATAATTTTCACCCAATATCCTTTTTTTTCTGTTTAAGTATCTCATGAAAGATTGTTTACTACATTATTAGCCATGCTTTGCTAGATTTATCTTGGCTGTGACACTGTCTTAGATTTTTCTTCATTTATATTCTGGAGTCCCGGTCAGAAATTTTGTAGCATTCACCCTTGATATAATGTGACCATAAAACATTATATATTGTTATTGTCGATAAGCCATCGATATGACTTATCACTGTTTCTGCTGAGGTTCATTACTTAGCTGAACTAGTGTTTGGCAGCTTTTTCCACTGTGAAGTTACTGTGTTTTGCCCCTTTCCCTATTGTGCACTTTGGAAGGATGTCATTATATGCAGCCCACAATTAGGGAATGGGAGGTTATGCTCCCCTTTGTCGAGTCTAGAGTGTCTATATAAATTTTTGTAATTCTTCTGCAAAAATACACACTGATTTCCACATTGTTTGATTTCTACAACTGTTTATTTATATAAGTATGGACTTAAGAAAATTTGTTTTTTACTTTGTGAATGATATAGACCTATACACTACCCTATTACATTTTTGCTGAAATTGTTCCAATTGGAGGCATTGGAAGCTCTTTCAGTTGACTCCTCTGTCTTTTTAACATGCCCCATCATTTTGTTAATTTTTTTCTCAATTTCTGGTCCTATAAAATATTTCAGGGTCTTTTTTTTTTTTTCTCTGCACCATCCTTGAGTCAGCTGTTTCATGCAAAAGACCTGGTTCCTTTTATTGAAGAAAAGTATTAGAAACAAGACCTAGGTGTTATTATGTGTTCACATTAATATTCTTTGTCATTGCTTCTAGGCACTTTCAGCTGACAGAGCTAGGAAATATATTTGTGTATCCCAATAGATGTACATGCACATATATAAATATTGCTATATGTTTCCATTTGTGTCTACATTCAGTTAAACATGAATTTATTCTGATATCTCTAACTGTCATCCATCACCACATGGATCGTTCTAGCTTCCTTGTTTATCTGTCACTTGTCATTCCAGTAGTGAGAAACCTGTCTCCCACCATCTACCATCCATTTACTTGTTCCTTCAATGCCAGTACAGATATTTCAAAACTGATAAACCCTCCTCCTACAGGAAACAATATCAACTAGAGTGTGGTGAACAATACAGCTTCCTTTGCCTTTAGTTTTACAAAGTCCACAGTCCACTCACTTTTAAAATAGCATAGACCAGGCGCAGTAGCTTACTCCTAAAATCCCAGCACTTTAGGAGGCCAATGTGGGCAGACCATGAGGTGAAGAGACCGAGACCATCCTGGCGAACATGGTGAAACTCCCTCTCTACTAAATATAAAAAAAATAACTGGGCATGGTGGTACATGCCTGTAGTGACAGCTACTCAGGAGGCTGAGGCAGGAGAATCACTTGAACCTGGGAGGTTGAGGTTGCAGTGAGCTGAGGTCGTGTCACTGCACTGCAGCCTGGTGACAAAGTGAGACCCTATCTAAAATAAATAAATAAATAAATACATACATACATAAAATAGCATAGGCCTGAATTTTCCTTGTAATCCTCACTCCTTAAATAAGATTTTGTACTTTTGTAATAAGTTACATTTTTTTCACATTTCACCTGTACTCCTGGATCTATTTATTTTCTAAATAAATTTTATTAAAATTGATTATGGTTTATTCTTTATACTGTAAAATTCCATGGGTTTTCATACATTCATAATTTCATTTAAAAAAAATGAAAAAAAAATACAGTATCATAATAAATTCACCACCCTCAAAAATCTCTTTGTTTTATCTATACAATCCTCTCTCTCTCTACCTTTTCCATTTATACCACTAGCAAGTATTATGTTTTAGGTTTTGTGTTTTCCAGAATGGTATAAAACTGGAGTCATATATATTCTTTTCAGGCTGGCTTCCTTCACTTATCAATTATTGTTTTAAGATTCATTCACGTTGCTTCAAAAATTGATAGCTCAATTTTTTGGTCAGGGAATAATATTCCATTGTATGAATAGAACAGTTTATTCTTTGACCTATTGAAGGGCATTTTGGTTGCTTCCAATTTGCAATGAGTGGTTGGGAAAGGGGCTGGAAAAGTTCCTATAAACATTTTAATGCAGGTTTTTGTGTGAGCACAAATTTTCAAATCATTTATATGATTACCTAGAAGTGTAATTATATGCAACTGTATGGCAAAACTATGTTTACCTTTGTAAGAAATTGCCAAACTGTTTTCCAAAGTTACTGTACTACTTTTCATTCCCACTAGAATGAATGAGAGGTTTGGTTGCTCTGCATCCTCACCATCAATATGTATTGCCAAGCTTGGGATCTTAAAGCTATTCTTATAGGAGTGTAATGGCATATTATTATTGTTTTAATTTGCAATTCCCTAATTACAAATGCTGGTGAACATCTTTTCATATGTATATTTGTCGTCTGTATGCCTTCTTTGGCAACTTATATGTTCAAATCATAAATGGGCATATATTTTTCTCACATATTAATTGTGCTATTTATCTCATTATTTAATTTTGAGACCTTGTTTTATATTTTTTATACAAGTTATTCATCAAATATTATTTCCAATATTTGTTCCAAGTCTATGGTTTGTCTTTTCATTCTCTTAAGAGTGTCTTTAGCTAAGCAAAACTTTTTAAACTTTGATAAAATCTAACGTTTCAATTTTTTTTTGCTTAATGAATTGTGCTTTTGGTATTTTATCTAAAAACTCAATACCAAACCTGAGGTAACAAATCATATCTCATATTTTCTTCTGGATGTTTTATAGTTTTGCATTTCACATTTAGTTCTGTAATCTTTTTGACTTAACTTCTTAGAAAACTATAATTTTTTGCCTAAATTCATATTTTACATATGGATATTCAATTATTCCAGCACCAATTTTTGAGTACTATATTCTATTAAACTGCCTTTGCTCCTATGTCAGCGACTATATTTTTGTTGACGGTTTTGTTGTGAACCTGTTTTTTGGTTCTGTCTTCTGTTACATTCATCTCTGTGTCTGTTTCTTTGCTAATACCACACTGTTTTTATTACTATAGTTTTGTAGTAAGTTATGAAACCTGGTAGTGTGAACTCTTGAACTTTGTTTTCTTCAATATTTTGTTGGTTCTTCTAGGTCTTATGTCTGTCTATATAAATTTTAGAATCAGTTTGTTGTGAATATCTACAAAATAATTTCCTGGGATAGGGATTATATTGAATTCATTGATAAAATTTATTTGGGATTATATTGAATTCATAGATAAAATTTGAAAGAATTGACATTTTTAATAATATCAGTTCTTCTAACCAATGTTCACGGACTATGTCCCATTTACTTAGATTTTCTTTTATTTCCCTCACCAGAGTTTTGTAGTTTTCCACATTTTGTTAGATCTATATCTACGGATGTATTCATTAATTCTATAATTGTGTATTTAAAATTCCAATTTTAGTAACATTAAAAAGCAATGTTAGGCTGAGGGCGGTGGCTCATGCCTGTAATCCCAGCACTTTGAGAGGCCAAGGAGGGCAGATCACCTGAGCTCAGGAGTTCAAGAGCACCTTGGGCAACACGGTGAAATCACGTCTCTATTAAAATACAAAAAAAATTAGCTGGGTGTGGTGGCACAGGCCTGTAGTACCAGCTACTTGGGAGGCTGAAGTATGAAAATGGCTTGATCCCCAAAGGCAGAGGTTGCAGTGAGACAAGATCACACCACTGCAATCCAGCTTGGGCCGAGTGAGACTTCATCTCAAAAAAATAAAAAATAAATAAATAAAAAGAAAAATAAAAAAAGAAAAAAGAAAAGCAATGTGAGAAAAGCAATAGTATTGTATGTAAACCTTGTGTTATGTGACATTGCTATATTTGCTTAAGGTTCTAATAGATTTTTTCGTCATTTATTTGGGATTTACTATATAGACTAATACGTTAAGTTCAAATAAAAAGTTTTATTTTCCTGTCTTATGACACCATCTCAGATATCCCATACAATATTAACTAAGGATAGCAGGAGAAGACATCCTTGTTTTTCTGCTGATCTTAGGGGAAACAGTCCAGTTTCTGATCATAAACTATTATGTTGCCTGCAGGGTTTTGTATATGATGGTTATCAAGTTAAAGAAGTTCTCTTCTATTCTACTCTATTAAGAGTTATTTGTGTGTGTGTGCTTTACAAATTATAAATAGGTGTTGAATTTTACCTAATGTTTCTTTTTAACCTTTATTGACCTAATTATATGACTTTTCTTTTTTAGACTATTAATGTAGTAAATAACGTATATTGATTTTCAAATGTTGAAGCTGCCTTGCATACCTGAAATAAATTACATGGGGTCTTGGTGAATAATCTTATTAATGCTTTTTTAGATAAAGTTGATAATATTTTGTTAAAAGTATTTGCAAGCCTGTTCATGAAAATGTTAATGTGTAAAATGTGTAGATTTTATTTTTTATAATATATTTATCTAGTTTGGTATTGTAGCAGAACGAGCCACAGACAAAACCCCTCAGACACCAGGTTAAAAAAGGAAGAGGCTTTATTCAGCTGGGAGCATTGGCAGTCTTGCGTCTCAATAACTGAGCTCTCCGAAGAAAACTTTCCTGGCCCTTTTAAGGGCTTACAACTCTGAGAGGGTCCACATGAAAAGGTCATGACAGATTGAGCAAGTGATCTATAGGTAACATATGTAGTTAGAGTTGGGGGAGGGGGTTAATCTTTAACCTGGGGCCTGATCAGTGGCACTGATTAGTCTTGCCACTGACTTCATTCCTGTTGTTTTTCAGCTTTTACTTCCTCTTTCTCTTCAGAGACAGGAGACAGTAAGAAAAATGGCGTCTTTCCTCAGTATTAAGGGAATGCTGTTCAGAAAATAATAAGTGTTTCCTCTGCTCCCATTTTCTGAGCAGATTGTAAAGAATTGATATGGTTTGTTCTTTAATTGTTCGGTAGAGTTCACCAGTGAAATCAACTATACCTGGTATTTTCTTTTTTTGGAGGGGAAGGTTATTAATTTTATTTATGTGTGTGTGTGTGTGTGTGTGTACCCATATACAGTTGTATTCAGTTATATGTTTATTTTTGTGTGTGGTTGGTAGTTCACATCTTCATGGAATTCATACATTTCATCGAATTTATCAAATTTATGAAATTAGAGTGGTTTGTACCATTCCTCTATCATCCTCTTAACATCCATCAGATCATTAATCATTACTCCTCTTTAATTTCTGATATTAATCTTTGTATTTCTTTCCATTCTTTGTTATCTTGGCTAGATGGTTTTTTTTTTTTTTTTTTTTTTTTGATCTTTTGAAAGAACCGTCTTTTAGTTTTATTAATGTTCTCTACTTTTTTGTTTTTATTTTCATTGATTTCTACTTTAATTGAATCATTTATTTTCTTTTGCTTTAGAGTTAACTTTTTTTAGCCTAATGTAAATCTTATGTTATTCATTTTAGATCTTTCTTATCTAATGTAAGTACTTAAGTGCTTTAAGTTTTCCTGTAATTACTATCACTACATTTCACAAATTTTGATATATTATAGTTTTATATAAATCTAATCTGAAATACTTGTTAACTTTGAGACTTCTTAAACCCTTGCTATTTATAAATGTTATTTACTTTACCAATACTTGAGGAATGTTCCAATTCTATCTGTTATTGCTTTTTAGTTTAATTATATGTTCTGACACACTTTACATGCTTTTTATTGTTTAAAATTTGTTAACGTGTTTTATGGCCTCTATATTGGTGAATATTTAGTGTGAGCTTGAGAAGAATGTGTATTTTGCTGTTGTTTAATGTTGTATACCAGTTATATAGGTAGATTGACATTGTTATTCAGGTCAGCTCTAGCTTTACCAATTTTCTCCCTGCTTGTCTTACAAATTACTGATAAAAGAATGTTGAAGACTTTGACTATAGTAGTGAATATGTCTATTTCTCCTGTCAGTTTTGCCTCTGAAGTGTAATTTGAAGCTCTGTTGTTAGCTGCATACTTGCTTAGGATTAATATATCTTTTTGGAGAATTTACCTGTTTATAATTATTTAATGCCCCTCTTTTATAATGATATGTTTTCAGTTTATGGGTTTTGATTTTTCTAAAATTAATATAACTACAGATTTATTTTGATTAGTGTTAGCAGAGTAGATTTTTCTCCATCCTATTACTTTTAATCCATGTCAGTGTTTATTTATTAATTGGTTTCTTATAGTCAACATGTAGTTGGGTCTTTTTATTTTAAAGTAACCTGACATTCTGTGGCATTTAATTGATGTGCTCACCATTGACATTTGAAGTGCTTATTAATAGCAATGGATTAATATTTACCATGTTTGAAACAATTTTCTATTTCTGACATTTTTTCTTGCTTTCTCCTGATCTATTTTGGCCTTTGCTGGTATGAATTTCATATTTTGTATGATTCTATTACATCTTCCCTATTATGATATCAATTTTCTCTTCATTTAAAAACTTTCTTTAGTAGCTTCTTAAGAGGTTCCAATATAAATTTAAATGAACATAAATCCACTTATATTACTGCACATAAATTTAGTTAAGCTGTAAAGGTTTATTCCCAATCTCTTTCTTGAGGTACTTATGATGTTGCTGTCATTCCTACTGGTTATTTATATGTTTTATGACCCATTGAATTGGTGCTATTATGATATTAACAAACAATTATCATTGTGATCAATTAAGAATAAAAAATGATAGACAGGGTGCAGTGTCTCATGCCTATAATCCCAGCATTTTGGGAGGCCGAGGTGGGCAGATCACCTGAGGTCAGGAGTTCGAGACCATCTGGCCAACATGGTGAAACTCTGTCTCTACAAAAATGCAAAAATTAGCCAGACATGATGGTGGGTTTCTGTAATCCCAGCTACTTGGGACATTGAGGTAGGAGAATCGCTTGAACTGGGGCAGCAGAGGTTACAGTGAGCCGAGATTGTGCCATTGCACTCCAGCCTGGGGGACAGAGCAAGACTCCATCTCAAAAAAAAAAAAAAAAAAGAATAAAAAACAATATATATTATTTTACCTTTATTCATTACTTCACTGGCATTATTCTTTTCTTTAAGTAGTTTCTGACTTATATTATCCTTTTTTCTCCTTAAAAACTTATTTTAACATTTCTTGCAGACCAGATTTGTTGGCAATTATTTCCTTCAGTTTTTATTTATTTAGGAAACTATTTCTTCTTCAAATTTGAATGGTAATTTAATTAGATATCTAATTTTATGTTGTATTTTCTTTCAACACTTTAAATATTTCACATTCCCCCCTTACTTGCATGATTACTGATGAGCAGTCCACTGAAATTCCTATCCTTCTACCTTTCTAGGTAAGGTGTTTATTTTCTCTGGCTTTGTTCAAGATTTTCCATTTGCTTCCACAAACAACTTTCTGCAGTTTGAATATAACATGCCTAGGCATATATATTTTTACTTCTACTTGATATTCTCTGAGCTTCCTAGATGGGATTTTGCTGTTGGTATTAATTTGGTAAGTTCTAAGTTGCTAGTTCCTCTTTTTTCTCTTTGTTATTCCAATATTCCATATTTGTCTTTTGAGATTTTTTCCCGTAGTTCTTGAATGTTCTGTTCTACTTTTTTTTTTCTCCTATTCCTTTTTATCTTTTTCCTTTCATTTGGGAAGTTTCCATTGAAGTGTCTTCAAACTCCCTGATTCTTTTTCCGTGGCCATCAAACATAGCCTTCCTTTCTATTAAATATTATTTTATTATAATTTCTAGCATTCCCTTTTTATTCTTAGATTTTTCCATATCTCTACTTATATTTCACATCTGTTCTCACCTGTCATTTACTATTAGAGTTTTTAACATATTAGTCATAGCTACTATAAATTATCTTACTAATAATTCCAAAATCTATGTCATATCTGAGTCTGGTTTTATGCTTGCTTTGTCTTCTCAGACTGTTTATTTTATTTTATTTTTTTTTTTCTTGTCTTTTGGCATGCCGTGTAATTTTTTTGTTGTTTCCCTTCTTGACTTTGGCCATCTCTACAAACTCCTTTTCAGAATGAGTTTGTGTCTTTCAGCACTTTTCAAGTTGCAGTCCCCTGAAAATATCTGACCCTTGTGGATATGATGGTAATTTAGTCATGGAGAGAAGTATTCTATAATCCTACGATTAATTTCCAGTCTGTATCTTGAAGTGTTGACATTAACAAATGTTTCACAGTTCTTCCTTCCTCAATTAATATGAGGGAATAGTAGAGGTGTCTGGTGTTAGATAAATACCCTTTCCCTCAGTGGGCTAGGGTTCTAATAAAGTCTTTTTCAATGTAAATGAGAACACTTTGGAGTATTTATTAATTCACATTATAATCAATGTTTTATTAGAATTTTAAACTTCTATGTATAATCATCTGTTATATTCTTTCTTAGGTTAATTATTATACACATGGTTCTTATTGATAATAGGAAAGTTATATTTTTACAATTCATATTTTCTAGTTGGCTAGAGATATGTTACCAGTATTTGTAAGCCCATGCTTCTTCTAGAAAATTTGTCGAACACTTGCTTGATTAGTTTATTTCTTAATTGTTGATTTTTCTAATTGAGATATTGTTAGCTAATAAAAAGTGTGCAGCCCTCCTCTTCCAATCCTCACAAAACTTTGCTTTGATTGCTAGTAATGACAGTACAAATAATTCAATAATAGTAGACATTGTTTTCTTGCTCTCAAACAATGTATTCAAAAAACATAAAATATCTCTAATAAATATAATGTTTGCTACATTTTCTTTTTTGGCATGTAATTACAACCAAGTTAAAAAATTTTCTCCCAGTCTTTATTCGCTAAATACTTTAAGTCATAAGAAGTGTTGAAATTCATAAAGTAATTTGTTTGCATTATTTGAAATTACAGTATGACTATATGTTGTCCACTAGTTTTCTAATTTATGTTATTAGGCTTTCAGATGTGAGAGGAGCCTTGTGTTTCTGCAATAAATGCTGCTTAATCATGATGCTTTATTTATACACTGTTAAACTCACTGGTTCACTGCTTACTTTTTAATATGTAAGGGTTCAGTTGAATCCGTAGTCCTTCACTCATATTCGTAAGTTAAATGAACTTCCGATTTTCTTTATTATAATGTACATAAAACAATACAACTTAATTATACTTTGCTAATTCTCTAATATACACCACATTCATGGTAGATTTTTACTATAGCTCTGAACTTAGGACTTTGTTTTCTTTGCATTCTGGGTATATATTTTTATTTTACATCTTATTTTTCTTCAGTATCCTGGATAGTAGATATATCATGATTCAGTTCATATTAAAACAGTGAATAAACTAAGTAATTAAAACGTTGGGTGAGCTTAATTGTGGCCTGCCTGTAAGAAGGCATTTTCTGTTAGAAGTATTTTTCCTTTAAAATAAATAGGTAAGAAAACTCGAGCAGTGTAATTGTGAAAAAAAGGCACAGCATTTTAGCAGTCCACAGTCTTCACTAGAATTTGAAACTACTAACGAAACAGCGGATCCCACAGGATTGGTCAGTAATTGTGAATTTTAAGTAGAAAATTTAATCAACATAAATTTCCCCTCAAGAAGAGCCACTGATACAATATATAACCATAGTGATCGCCAAATACCACCCCAAAAAATTATTCTTGGGGATTTGTATTTTTTTTTTTTTTTTTTTTGAAACTATGCCTTTTGGCCTACTTCATCCACAGTGGAAGGTAATAGAATCATGTGATCCAAGGTTGTTTTTTTTTTTGTTTTTGTTTTTTGTCAATACCATCATAAGATTTTGTCTAGAATGTTACATAAACATAATATGGATCACAGAAAGGGACAACTCTAAAGTCATACCCATTGCAGGACACTTAAAATATTGTCACTAAAAGCCTGACAGAGACATCATTTATTTCTATATGAGAATAGCACTTCAGATAAAATAGAAGTTTTGTTTACAATGATTATGCTTGCTCTCTAATCTCAGGTGAAGAAGTAAAAAAGGATAAAAACCAGCAATTATACACTCTTATAAACATAATCTTAGCAGTAAATAAGTGTTAAAGGCAAAAGGAATAAGAACTCATTGAATACAAGTCTTCAGATACTTGAAACTGTATTGAACTACACAACTAACTCTTGTCTGGTAAATTCAGGCTTTCACAACATTTAGTAAGAAAGAGTTAATCTGATTATGTATGAAAACACATATCTATCATAGTTTCAAAAGAAATGCATTCATAAGAAAAATTCATTTTAGCCAACTCAACACATTAAAAAGAGAAATACATACAAAAGAGCTAAAGTAACTTTCAATCCATTCAGTATTTTAATTAACTTACCTGTTTTTATGACTAATTTTTGACCATAATTTTAAGTTTGCTCCATTTCCTTTTCCAAATTGGACTGAACATTCTGAAAATATTTACAGATGTTTTACAATTGTTTCCGAATTTACAGACCGAATTAAAATGCACAAATATTTTATTTGTGTATATTCACACATAGTAAAATAATTTTAGAAAATTTATTAGCTACAAGAACATAATTTCAACTGTATGATGCTTCATCTAGAAATTTTGTCTCACCAACATATGGAAAAACAGTAATTTTACATTTGTTTTGAGATACACTTTTTGAAAAAAGTTGATGTCAATTATAATTTTGTGATGAGCTATTTAGGAGGAAAATATGTGCAGTAAAAATATTTGTTGTTCCGACACATAGTAACTTAGGCACTATGAAAATGAAAAAAATATATAATTTTTTCGGGTTTAAGTAGGGTATGTAATTTTTTTTCTTCTTTTTTAACTGTGGATATAAATAGTGATTATGATAAATTTAGTTGTCAAATTAACAGTGGGATTAAGGAACAGGAAAGACATTTTTATGGTATTATTTTACAATGAGTCATCTCTTTCCCCTCTAGATTTCAAACTGAAACTTAATGACCTTTTCACAAAATTCTATGCTGATATGAGATATAATACATGTAAAATATTTGGAGAATGCAAATCTAATAGTAAATCATCCACAAATGCTAACGTTATTGTTTATCATTCTCATTATATAGTAGTAGTAGTGGTGGTAGAAAAGTCTTATTAAAGTATTTAATATAGTGACAGCACTACCAAAAGCAAATTAACACTCATGAGATTTTTTTCATAATGCTTTCTTTCAGATATTAAGTATGCATGCACATTATTGGAAAATGAACAAAAAATTTTTATTAGATAAAAACTAGATAATTTTGAAATATGATATTCTAACAGCATATGCATTTTTAGTGTTATTGTAGAAATGAATTCTTGACTCAGATTTGAATGAACATATTTTATGCAAAGTAAATTCTACACAGGAGTAGAGGTCATTCTTCTCTATTGATATCATTGTTCCTGTAAAAGAGAAACTTAAATGCAGTCATTTTTCTGACGTCTAATAAATCAATATAATTTCATTCTTTAATACTTGGATATGAGGGCTATGGTGCCTTTAATTGCTACTTTTAATGTAAAATTAATTATAAAAATACTATAAATAGAATGATCTTATATTCTAACATTCTGCAAATTTTTCCTATAAAAGTATTTACTTCTTTTAAAAGTTCTCTATTTTTCCATTATAAGTAAGATACTTATCTATTACTACATATACTTAGTCTTGTTGTTGTTTAATATCCCTTTCCTGTTTTTCAATGAGTCATATTCTGCTTATATTAATATTTTAATACATTTATATAAATATAAATAACTATAGCCACATATGGGTTTATGTGTATGTGTGCATATATGTGCATGCATGTATGTGTATGTGCATGTGCATGTGTTTGTGCGTGTATGTATATATATGTTTCTGTCTCTGTGTATGTGTTTGTCTATAAGTATTTCCTTTCCTCCAACTCATTTGAGCTGGATAATTGACAAAATTCCCAATTGGGTTTCTTTAATCTGGATCTCATCCCACCTGCTCCCAAATTTAAAACAAATCAGCAGTAAAATCATGAGAACTTTGACCTCCAATGACAAAAACATCAAGACAAGGATGAAAATATGCTTGACTTATCAGTCATATTTCATATTTTTCAATGATGCTTTTTTTTTTTTTTACATTCTGCTGACAAGAAAAAAACTGTGCTTGGTTCCAACATTAAAGAACATATTTCATTTATAGCCAGGCAGGCTTGAAATTCTTCATTTTAAATCTCTACTGAACTTTAGAGAAACCTTTAAAAAATCAATTACATTTGTGCTAGGTTCTTACCCCAGTCTTCAGAGTCCAGAATTCTAATGCCCAGAAAAAGCAACCAGTCTTAAAAATCTACAAGACCATATGAAAATCTTAAACGAGAGCTATTTCCAAAACTTTGATGGCCAAAAATATGAACAGGATTCGTGTCATTGCTGGAAAATGTTCAGTGATATTCAAATTAAAATGGTTACTGATTGCCCTGCATGGACTAATTCTCTATTCCAATAACATGTTGGGTTTTCTTTTTTTAGATGTGCACTATTAAGATGGAAATTTACCAGATTAGTATTTTAAGGATCAACTCTCAAATGCAGTAATCAGAGTAACATTAGGGTAGATAAACTTCTGAGCCATTACTGTTTTCTAGAGAGCATTTTCTAAAAGACAACTTAGAGCCACAATTCCATATGGATATTGTACTAATATTTTATTATTAGCTGAATTTAGAATATGGAAAAATATGATCCTTATTAATGAAAAGAAGTAATTATTGTGAAATAACTAATTAAAATAATTTTGCAAAGAAGTGTAACTAATCACACAAGAGGGCATCCTTTGTCCATAATTTATGCACTATTTCTTCAAAACATTAATTAAAGTAGTAGTTATATTTATTTCATCTCTAAAGAAAGTAAATAAGGCTTAGAATTTTGGTAGTGAAATTAAAAAGTATTAGTATATAAGTAGGAAATAATCTCTTTGAAGATAATATATTTCTTAGCAAAAGACTTATTCCATTTACATAAAGTATAATCCCAATATTTAGAAAAATTCTAAGTGTGAAATGAAGTCAAATATTTGCCCTGAAAATTTCTAATCTTTTGACTATTCAGATCATTTAGCATTATCTGCCTCTACAGACATATAAACAATACATTATAAAAAATATATTGAAACATGTTCACCTTATTAATTTTGATGTTTCATGGTATGAGAATATATGAGCAGTTTAAATAAACTTTAGCTTCATGATCATAATAACAATAACAACATCAATGAGTCTTGTATATTAGTCAGGATTCTCCAAAGAAACAGAACCAATAAAGATGATATAGACAACAAACATCTAGATATAAATATAAAGATATTTATTATGTGGGAATTTGCTCATGTGATTACAAAGGCTGAGAGTCTCACAATATGACATTTACAAGAGACCCAGGAAAGCCAGTGGTGTAGTTCCAGTCCAAACCCAAAGACCTGAGAACAAGAGAAAGTCTTTTTTTAACGCTCGGTCATAGTCTAAAGGTCTAAGAAAGGGAGTCAGTGATGTAAATCTCCATCTGAGTTCCAGGGCCCAAGAACCAGGAGCTCCAGTGTCTGAAAACAAGAGAAGATGGATGTCCCAGTTCCATAAGAGAGAGACACTGTGACTTTGCCCTTCCTCTACCTTTCTGTTCTATTCAAGGCCTTCAATGGATTCAATGAAGCCTACTCAAACTGGGCAGCACAGTCCTCAATCCAGCAACGCAAATGCCAATCCCTTTCAGATACACCTTCACAGACACACTTAGAGATAATATTTTACCAGCTATCTGGTCATCCTTTATTCTAGTCAGGTTGACACATAAACCGTCACATTGTCATCTTATTTTCACCAGTAGAAGTGAATTTTTACCTGTGTTAAAACCACCGATGGTTATAACTAAGAATATTCCAGGTAATCTTCACAAAAAAAATCAAACAACACTCAGATAAAAGCTTTTCCTATCAGTCTATATTAATATAAAAATATAATGTTTTTCATCTGATTTTGTTTTTCTCTCATAAACATGTATGGACAACCTAGAAGGAATAGGCATTGAGCAATGTGCTGATAATATATACACAAATATTAATCTCATCCTCAGGTAACTCATAATCTCATAGGAAAGACAAATTTCTTAGATAGGAAATTAAAATATACCAGGCACAGTGACAGATATTTTCTTTTTCTTTTTTTTTTTTTTTTTTTTTTTTTGAGATAGAGTCTCGCTCTGTCACCAAGCTGGAGTGCAGTGGCACTGCCACCTCTGCCTCCTGAGTTCGAGTGATTCTCTGGCCTCAGCCCTCCTAGTAGCTGGGACTACAGGTGCCCACCACCACAGCTGGCTAATTTTTGTATTTTTAGTAGAGATGCGGTTTCACCACGTTGACCAGGCTGGTCTCGAACTCCTGACCTCAGGTGATCCACCTGCCTTTTCTTCCCAAAGTATTACAGGCATGAGCCACCATGCCCAGCCAGTGACAGACATTTTCAAACAGTATTGGGAGCTGTTCTTAAAGAGAAGAGAAAGATAGATAAGTGAAAGACTGCCATGTTAGGCAAGGCATCTAATAGGCTGTGATGGCAGAGCTGTGTCTGAAGAGGTGAGTAAATTTAGCTTGGAAAATATGTGAGACAAGTATAAAAGCACTCCAAAAGTCAATTTATGGATTTGGAAAACGAAGTGTGTAGAGAACTATAAGATGTCTAGTGTTAGAACATAAAATGTTCCGCAGTGTTTTCAGGAATAAAACAAGGGATGCTGGAAGAAGAGAGTTTGGTAGAACATCATACATATAGTTGGGAACTCAATGTTGATTCTGCACTTGACAATGAGCAGCAAAAAAATTTTAAAAGAATAAAATTACTTTATTTACTAGTTACTTTCCCCACTTTCTAATTACTCTAGGAAGAGTGCTATGAAGGAAGTAAGGTAAGAGACAGGGAATGAATCAGAAGAATGATCTGATACCCCAGGCATGGCTTTTTAAAGAGAGAATGAACTACTTTGGGTGGTCTTGACAATAGAGAAAGCATTTTCCAGTTTATCCTTTAAATCATCATGATTTCAAAGAATTATAATATGATTTCATCCTTTACAAATGTAATATAATGGTTAAATAATATAATTTACTAAAATATAATTTTATTTTTACATAATTGTAGTATATATGGTCATACAAACTTCTCAACAGTTTTCTGATACACCATTCAGTATGTGGAGGCTTAAAAGTTACAAAGTTCTTAACTTTTTTGCTTGCTTGTTTTGAGACGGATTCTCGATCTGTCTCCAGGCTGGAGTGCAGTAGCGGGATCTCGGCTCACTGCAACCTCTGCCTCCCAGGTTCAAGCGATTCTCCTGCTTTGGCCTCCCGAGTAGCTGGGATTACAGGCCCATGCCACCATGCCCAGCTTATTTTTTGTATTTTTAGTAGAGACGGGATTTTCTCATGTTGGCCAGGACGGTGTCGATCTCTTGACCTTGTGATCTGCCCACGTCTGTCTCCCTAAGTGCTGGGATTACAGGCATAAACCACTGCTCCTGGCCTATATTCTGAAGCTTTTCTACAGATAGGCTTTGTGTTGTGATTTGGTTTCTATCTTATTTGGTTCATATGAGACTTGAATTTGAGACCAGTTCAAGTGAGATATTTAGAAAAGATGTGAAAGCCATGCATTAGGCCTGGAGCAGTGCAGTTCTGGATCTAACAATTATAGCAGTGGCTTCATTACTCCAAGATTATGACCAACGGAGTATGACTCTCGGGCCAACACTTAATTCAGCAATTTTCTGACTGAAGCAGAAGTAGCCCATCTTTTGATAGGCTGGTTCTGTTGATAGGAACATTGTTTCAAAAGTCATTCCAGAAAATAAAGACTATTTATATTCCTCAAGCCTTTGGTACTTTCTATAAATACACAATTCCCTTTATGAAATAAACACATTTTGGTAAAACAGCTAAGAGAGTTGATATTATCTGAATATGGATGCATGGATCCTGAATAGCATAGTCAAGTTAGATCCTTTGTTAAAAACCGATCCCCAATTTAATTTGGAGCAGCAATGTACCCAGCTTTAAAACTATAGTCACCGGGCTCTACTGCAATTATAATGACCCTGTGACACAACGTGAGCCGACTAGGCACAAGTGTGAGTCTGCTGGGAATAGTGGCAAAACTTGTGTGTTTCTAATACACCTGTCTCTTATTTCTCTTTGTGTTATCTATTTTAACCTCTTTTCCTGCAGGAAATTCTCTTAATGGCTGAATCTGTAACAATTGTCATATGACCCCGCAGGAAAAGGCTAAGAGAAGTACAGAAATCTTGGGCCTGTCAGCTTTGGGCACTGAATCAATGCAACGATCTTCTCCCCCTGCACTTCTGAGGGCACTGGGAAAAAAAAAAGAAACTTTGTAAAGCTAATGTCAGATTTTCTGTCGCGTGTAGCTCATAGAAAAGACAATTATTTAACGGACATCAGAATTTTCTGTTTAATGCATGAGTCTTAGTTGCAAATAGCAGATGCTGATACTGGACGAAGAAGCAAAAACCGATTCAGTAAAAGAATATGAGGCAGTTCAGAAAATTGTTATGAGATACAGAAAACACATTTCAGTAATGTGCCTAAGGACATATATTAAAAATGATGCAAAAAAAATACAACTGCCGTTTTTATTGCCCAACCAGAGGAGTTTTCTTGTCAAGTATTCAATCTTGAAATCAACAGAATACCAGACTATTTATCCCTGTTGCCATCAAGATCTGATAATGTGATCATTACTTATGATGGGTGTCATGAAGCCTTTATCAAGTCGCTCATTTTCTAACTTAAATTTGGAGTGTTTCTGGTGTGAAGCTCTTCTGTTACAAGCCTTTGTACTAGTCGACAATAATGTTAGAAATTTCTAATTCTGGGTTGTACTTTGGTGTGCAAGACCATAAGGCTGTGAATTTGCCAATTATAACCTAGGATGTGCAACTTGCTGGGTAGTCAGAAACATGACAGATTTTCAACACACTGGTTATAATTCTTTTGCCTCTAGAATGACAATAATTATATGACCCAATTTGTGGTTAGGCTAAGCAAAATATAAGTATTGGTATTCCATGCTCTTAAAATAATACTGTATATTTTAAATCTGTATGTAACCTATAAATTATTAAATATTGAAAAACACAATAATACACATGCCAATATATGCATATCTACATGACCATAAAAATGTAAACCCCTCCATTAGGCACATAATTAATGAAAAAAAAAAATAGTGAGTTTAGCACAGGTGGACATAATTAAATCATAATAGGTGATGTGAACTCACATTTTTTCTCATCTTTACCAGTTCTCACAAATTAGAACTGAGGAATGGATGAGTGGCAAAACTTAGGAATGGAGAGGCTTTAATTATTCTTAGATACAATGTTATTCTAATAATAAATAAACTATCAATCATACTTCATGACAGCTATCTGAATTGCAAAGATCTTAAGTAAAATGATTAATGCTGATAAGGCAATGAGTTCGTATGTTTATATATTTAGATAAATATTTTTAAAATACCTATCTAACAATTAGGGATAAAGACCTTGGTATAGTTTGGCTGTGTCCCCACCCAAATCTCATCTTGAATTATAGCTCCCATAATTCCAACATGTTGTGGGAGAGAGCCAATGGGACATCATTGAATCATAAAGGTGGTTTCCCCTATACTGTTCTCACGGTAGTGAATAAGCCTCATGATATTTAATGGTTTTATATGTGGCTTCCCTTTTCAGTTGGCTCTCCTTTTCTCTTGCCTGTCACCGTGTAAGATGTGCCTTTCACCCTGCCATGATTGTGAGGCCTTCCCAGTCATGTGGAACTGTGAGTCCATTGAACTGTTTTTCTTTATAAATTACCCACTCTTGGGTACTTTTTTATCAAGAGCATGAAAACGGACTAATATAGTAAAATGGTACCAGGAGTGGAGTGCTGCTCTAAAGATACCCAAAAATGTAGAAAAGACTTTGCAATTGGGTAACAGGCAGAGGCTGGAACAGTCTGGAGGTCTTAAAAGAAGACAGGAAAAAGTGGGAAAGCTTGGAGCTTCCTAGAGACTTGTTGAATCATGTTAACAAAATCTTGATAAATGATATGGACAATAAAATCCAGGCTGAGGTGATCCCAGATAGAGAGGAGAAACTTGTTGGGAACTGCAGTTAAGGTGACTCTTGCTATGTTTTATCAAAGAGACTGGTGACATTTTTCCCCTACTCTAGAGATTTGTGGAACTTTGAACTTGAGAGAGATGATGTAGGGTATCTCACAGAAAAAACTTCTAAGCGGCAAAGTATTCAACAAGTGACTTGGGTGCTGTTAGAATAATTCAGTTTTAAAAGGGAAACAGCATAAACGTTCAGAAAATTTACAGCCTGACAATGTGTTAGAACAGAAAATCCCATTTTCTGAGAAAAAAATCCAAGCTAGTTGCAGTAATTTGTATAAGTAATGAGGAACCAAATGCTAATCACCGAGACAATGGAGAAAATGTCTGCAGGACAAATCAGAGACGTTGGAGGCAACCCCTCCCGTCACAGGCCTGGATGGCTAGGAGGGAAAAAGCGTTTCGTGGGCCAGGCCCATGGTCCCCCTTCTGTGTGTATCCTAAAAACTTGGTGCCCTGTGTCCTAACCACTCTAGTCATAGCTAAAAGAGACCAAGGTACAGCTTGTTTAAGTGAAATGGCTAATGCTGATAAGGCAATGAGTTAGTATGGGCTGTGGATCCAGAAGGTGCAAATCCCAAGCCTTGGCTGCTTCCATGTGGTGTTGAGTCCATGGGTGTACAGAAGTCAAGTTTTGAGGTTTGGGAACCTCTGCCCAGATTTCAGAGGGTGTATAAAAATGCCTGGATGTCCAGGCAGAGGTGTGCTGCAGGGGCATTGCCTTCATAGGAACCTCTGCTAGGAACCTCTTCATAGGAACCCTGCAGAAAGAAAACGGGGGGATTAAGCCCCCACATAAGTTGCCAGTGGGGCACAGCCTAGTGGAGCTATATGAGAGGGCCACTGTCCTCCAGGTCCCAAAATGACAGATCCACTGACAGCTTGCACCATGTGCCTAGAAAAGCCACAGACAATACCAGGTGGTCAAGGCAGCTGGGAGTGGAGCTGTACCCCGCAAAGCCACAGGGGTGGAGTTGCCCAAGACCATGGGAATGTACCTCTTGCATCAATGTGACCTGGATGTGAGACAGGGAGTCAAAGGAGATCATTTTGGAGTTTTAAGATTTGATTGTCCCACTGGATTTCAGACTTGTTTGGGGCCTTTAGCCCCTTAGTTTTGCCCAATTTCTCCGATTTAGTATGGGTGTTTATGTATCCAATGCCTGTACCCCATTGTTTTTAGGAAGTAACTAAATTGTTCTTAATTTTACTGGCCCATAGTTGTAAGGGCCTTGCCTTGTCTCAGATGAGATTTTAGACTGTGGACTTTTGAGCTAATGTTGAAGTATATTAAAACTTTGAGGACTGTTGGGGAGTCATAATTGGTTTTAAAATGTGGGAATATGAGATTTTGGAGGGGTCGAGGTGGAATGATACGGTTCGGCTGTGTCCCAGCCCAAATCTCATCTTGAATTGTAGCTCCAATAATCTCCATGTGTGGTGGGAGGGACCAGGTGGGAGTTAATTGAATCACAGGGTGGTTTCCCCCATACTGTTGTCATGGTAGTGAATAAGTCACAAGATCTAATGGTCTCAATAATGGGTTTCCCCTTTTGCTTGGCTCTCATTCTCTCTTGCCTGCCACCATGTAAGGCATGGCAATAGAAATATAATCGACATTGTTTCTTCAGTCTTAGGTTAAATCCTAGAGTTCTAGTATCTTAAAATAAATTTTGGAGATTCACAGAAAATAAGACCAATGAAAATAACTCAGAATTGTATTTTGATGCTAATTTGATAGTTTCCAACTTTGTTTTAAAATCTTACATTTACAGAATGTCCTCTTTACCTAAGAAATAAGTCCCACATTTCTCAGATAGAAAGTCTTTACATTTGATTTCACAAGCAAAAATAATTAAATAAGTACTAATATTCTACTACATTATAACTTTTTAAATAAATTATTGAGTGATTGCTAAAATCAAAATTCACTTATGAGTATAAAATTCACTGAAAAGTAACATAAAAGTAGATTTATATTCCAGAAAATATGAAGCCTATATATTTATATCTGGTTCACAAACAGGTTCGTTGCAAGGTGTAATTATGTTAAATTGTTTTTAATGTTTTTCTTTTTATTTTCTATTGTTTAATTGTTAATATGTAAAGTTTTTTTTTTTCACTTTTTAAAAACATTTTATTTATTGTATTATTAGTGCTTTTAGGAAACTTCTGATTCTCCCAAGAAAATACAATAAAGTAAAATTTAAAGTTATTCCTGACTAAATATACAGATACAAAATATGGCTTTAGATACAGTGGCATTAATTTGATGGAACAGTCTCAAGAGTTGAAATTACTTATCTTATTGAATTAATGCATGATACTCAAAGTAAGCTATAATGTAATCTATAAAGTATACAAAAATGGATAAGGGGATCTCACTCAATAAATATTGTGTACTTATTATGCTAAAAAAAAAAAAAAAAAAAAAGGAAAGTGAAACAGCTACTAGTTGAGAATCTTACAGGAGAAGCAGTATTCTTGAGGGTAGGGAGTTTCCTAATATGTAAAGTTTTAAAGATTTTTACTCAGAAGTCAGGATTAATGTGGGTCAATAGACTTACAGATACATATAGATGTCAGAGTGAATTACCATATGGAATGCATGTTTTAAATATAGTTTTGGCCAGGTGCAGTGGCTTACGCCTGTAATTCCAGCACTTTGGGAGGCCGAGGCCAGGGAATAACGAGGTCAGGAGATAGAGACCATTCTGGCTAACAGAGTGAAACCCCGTCTGTACTAAAAATACAACAAATTAGCTGGGCGTGGTGGCATGTGCATCTAGTCCCAGCTACTCGGGAGACTGACAAAGGAGAATCACTTGAACCCTGGAGGTGGAGGTTGCAGTGAGCCGAGATCGTGCCACTGCACTCCAGCCTGGGCGACAGAGTAAGTCTGTCTCAATATAAATAAATAAATAAATAAATAAATAAATAAATAAATAAATAAATAATAAATAAAGTTTTATAGAGAAGGGTTTTGTACCCAAGCACTGTGGCATGTGCCTGTAGTCCCAGCTACTGAAGAGGCTGAGGTGGGTGGATCCCTTGAGCCTAGGAGTTTCATTCCAACCTGGACACCCAACATAGAAAGACCCGTGTTTCAAAAAAAAGTAAAAATTTAAAAAGATTTTGCCCAAACTTTTTGACGCTGAAATTTTAAACTCATATGTCCCTTATAAGTATGCAGGAGTGAGCCCTTAACTTATTCATGGGGAAAATTTCTAGTTTGATTGAAGGTAATATTTCACTCTACCTTTTTAACAGGAGTGTGTTTTCATACAGGCGTATGTCAAACTCCTCAAGTTTTTAATAAGAAGGGGACATCGACTTGACAATTTATGTATAAATATGTGAATAAACTTTCAACAAGCAATCAACAATATTAACTCCATACTATCTCTAGAGAATCACACATCAAGCCTGTATATTTCAGATTCTATCAAGTGATGCTTAAAACAGCCACATCATAAATATAGTAAAAGTGTACTCTAAAATTAACCTCACATCATTTTGCCCTTCAAGCTCAACTATTCTAATTGGGGGAAATATGCTTACAGTTTGTATTTTTCAGATATCTTCCAAATGTACATATTTATGAATTAAATATATGAGGTTAAACTATATTAAATTAGAAATTTGATTATTATGACTTAAAAATAGCAAATACAGAGTTCTACTTTCTTAATATAAATAAATGTTATTTATTTCGTATGTTTCTTGAAACTAGGGTTCTTTCTTCATTTAATAGTGTTTTGATTAATTAATATTATGTCCCTATTACTTAGAATTTGTTTAATCAGCTATAAAAAATATTTTCATAGAATATACAGTACATTATTTTCCCAATCCTCTATTTATCAGAGGTATGTACCTCTATGGCATTTTATAATTTTTAAGTATTGCAAGCAGATCTATAATTATTGTCCTTATAGATGCTAATATGTAGACATATGTAGAAATAATTGTAGGATATTTTCAAATAGCTAAAAGGGTTATATATATTTATTCTTACTCTACCTTATGTCTTTGAATTAAGTTTCACCACCAGAAGGCAACACATCTGGCCTGCATTATGCCAGCACCTTGCTGAATGGCTTCACTGAATTATGTTTCATGTTATGTGCCCATTGTTAACTGTAGACTCAGGAGAAATAGTATGACGGAATGTGATAATGAGGCCAGTGCAGCAAATGCTGTCACTGCATAATCCTTTGGTAATTTGCAGTACTTCCCACATAAATTATTTCATTTTTTGACTTATCTCTAATCAATGTATAAAATTCTACAAGAAATTAAATATGAATTCCATATTGAAAGGTTTTAATTCCATGGTTTTCTGTTTTACTTTGCAAATGAAAATAACGGTGTGAACTTCCACTGAACTGAACTTCTTTAAATAATTATGTTTCTCCCTGAGATGTGTAAGCTTTTTTTGCTTCACTAATTTTGTCAATGCTTTTTTATACTTAGATTATTATTTACATAATATGCTTATTTATTTCTCAAGTATTTTAGAAAACCACATAGTGATTTATAATGTAAGGTTGTGAACAAAATTGAAATCTTAATTTTATAATACCTATGTCTCCTTTTAGTGTGTTAAATAATACATTTTATACCTAGTATTATGTTAACAATTTAAAGTAAAATAACAATGTGTCATTTCTCCTTAAAAATGACACAAAGAACAACCAACATATATGGATGAGAAGAGCTCTCTGCAAGGATAAATTTATTCCAAGTGGTGTGTAGTATATTTGTTACTCATAAGGATAGTTTGCTCCTCAATCTTCTCAAAGGCCTATAAATCTAAATGTAAATTAATATAAAATGAGAAGGATCTTATAAACCATTTCTGCTTAATAACAACTATACGCAGTATGTTGTTAATTTAGCCTAATTAGCAAAAAACTCAAGCGAATATTTGGAAAATAATTCCTCCAGCACTATTTAAAGGAAAGAGTAACAATCTCTGGAAGGCATGAGAATTTTGGAAATTAGAAATGGGTTTTCTAAAGTACTCTATATTTTCCTTAGAAAAATTTATAACCCTTCTCTCTTCAAAATTTAATTACATGTTCTAGTTACATGAAAAAGTGCTTTCTAGTATTCTAAATTATACAAATAGCATTAGTGATAGTACTTTTTAAAAAATATACTATCCAGTTTACCCATACGTATAAGGAAATGGTAATCCTAATAAAGTTTACAAATAAGACAAATTTAAAGAAAAATTAGACATTAATTAATATGAATGGGGTGTAATCTATCCAAAATTTATGAATTAGTATTTTTGCGTGTTCATTTTGTGCCAGGCATTGTTTAGAAACTGGCATACAGAACTGAACAAAACTGATGAAAATATCTTCCTTGGTATATTTTAAATTCCAGTGGGAATACAAACGACAAATTGATTTCCTTAAAATGTTACATATATAAAAGGTGCTGAGAAAGTATTTTTTAATGAAAATAAGGAAGAATAGTGGGATAGGATGCAGCAAGCTGTTGGCCTGAAAAGTAGAAAAGGTGGAATAGTTATTCACTGAGAGAAGGCATTGAGAGCTGTAGGTCTGTGTTGGCCAATGGGTATGGGAGACTGAAATTACGTATCTGGAGTGTGATATTTTTACTCTGAGATGCTTGTGATCCCAGCTAAAAGAATAAATCCATAAAGGAGAGAATGTTTGAGTTTTTGCTTAATTTTTAATATCTGATACCTACAAAGCAATTTCACTAATGAAATGGTATAGGTGCTGTCCATCTACTGCTTCAAAATGAACCATTTTACACCTTGTTTCCTCTTTACATGACAGTTTTTAAACACACACACTTTTTAACCCAGTTGATCTCCAAATCTCAAGGCACATTTTATTCTGTTACTCCTATTTTATAAAAGTATTCCCTTCATTCAAATTATCTTCACTTCACCTTATAAAATCTGTATCATTGTAAGTTCTCAAGACAATTAGAGTTGCTTTTAATAAGAAGAATTCAATCAAGTACTTTTCCTGGATTTTTTGGTGTACTGGGTTTGGGGATGATATATGCAATGATTAGATGCAAAGAACTTGATATTCTTTATAATGAATAATAAAAGTAAAATAAACTGTAAATGTGTAATTTTAAAATACACTTTAATTGCTTAGTCTGTGTCTAAAGCTGCCATGAAGTTCTAAATTCTTAAGTTGATTCGTAAGAAAAAAGGTTATCTTAAAGTATAAGAAGGTTTATTTTCTGCTAATTGTATTTGTTTTTTTCTTATATAATTAAGAATAGGTTTAGCTTACCACTGCTTCTAAAAGTTGCATTCTTATTAAAAATAAAAAGTAAATCACTTTACACAGTGAAGGAAACAAAGAGTGTTACTGATAAACATTTCATAGGGCATATTTATGTTAAAATTTATTTGTAGTTATCTAAAATTTAAATTTGACTCTTTTTTTTGAATTCTGAAAACCATAGAAAATGTCATATCAAACTACACAAAATTAAGTGAAGCTTTGACATATGACCACTTTATAATTTGGCAGACAGTGCAATGTATGCAGACATAAAGTCTAATTTACATTTTTTGTGTGAAAAATGAAATCCTGAATTAATGGTGTATCTGCATATATTGTTCAGCCTGTCTGAAAATCTATCAAGGGCCTAATAAAGTTAGTATTTTGAACCTGAACTTGTTAAAATACATGATTGTTAGTTTTTTAGAAAATTTGTGTAGCACTTTACAATTTACTCCGTTGTTTTTAAAATGTCAGGATTCTATTTTATAACACATGTAACTGACTAATTCATTCATCAGGAAATACTCACTGAGTTTCTGCCATGTCTCATCTCAATAACTCCAATGTTCCATGCATGGCCTCGTGCTACAAATATTATTACATAACTGAGCAGATCTACTTACTGGAACTAGAGCTAGGGAAGAAAACCACCCTCCTTTATAAGCTTTGAAGCCTGTCATAGACTGAATTCTGCACCCCCATAAAAAGACATATTAAAGTCCTAAACCCTGACCCCAATAGACAGGAAAGAGGGATGACAATGTGACAAGACACAAGACCAACTCCATATGAAGTCAGAGGTAAACATAAAAATTATGCCTCCTGGCAGAAGCCAAGGAAATGTCTAAGGCAAGCGGAAACTAGAAGAAGCAAAGAGGGATACATTCTCCTCCGGGTTTTAGAGATAGTTTGGCCCTGCTGAACACCTTGATTTTGGGCTTCTTATCTCCAGAACTACAAGGAAATACATTTCTGTTGTTTTAAGCTACCCAGCTTTCGGTACTGTGTTATGGTAGCCCCGGGAACGTAATAGAAAACAAAGACATTCTCATTTGCTCTCTTAGACCTGACCCAGCCCTATGCATTCTAAATGCTTTATAGCAGGTAATATTATAAAATATTAATCACAAGATTCAGAATTTATGTGTTCTAGTATAATTTGAACAGCAGAATATTTGTATCTAGAAAGCTAACCTGTAGTTTTGTGTTTTTTTTTTTTTTTTTATTTCATTTGTTTATTCAAAAAAAGTTACTGAACTCCTACAATATGCCAGGAACTTTTCTTCTAGGATTCTAGGAGAAATCATGAAAATAATAATGATTAATAATAATAAAGCGCTAAAGACTCTTGGAATCATGCAGTTTCCACTAAAGTTGACCCATCGAATAATGGTCCAAAAAGAGTTTTTACTATAAACAAGATGGTAAGTAAAATAAAGACCTTATCTGTTTTTTTGTATTGCATATGTGTAAGTTTCTATCTCTAGTCCTACATGTATCCCTATCCTGATTTGTATCTCTGTCTAAATTTCATCTTTATTTGAATTAGCTAAATTAGGTATGAGGTATGAAAAGCTTCATTTTCAATAGAATAAATATGTTTTCTATTTTTCAATAGAAAAAATATTTTTAATTTCATGGATATAAAAATCTATTGTACTCAGATATAGTGCCACAAAGTATGTTGCTTTAATAAGAATATTAACATTTCATTTTTGCTGTATCCATTGTAAGTATAACCATTATTGATTATGCCGTTCTTGGGGTAAAATCATAAAGTTTATATTTTTCCTCAGAAACTTTAATTAAAGCACCAATAGCATCTTAGGCTTTACTTTTAAAATACTCATCAAAGTAAAATTATCCTCTTAGAGTTGCAATACAACAAAATGAAAACAATTTTAGCAACAAGATAATGTGGGGACAATGAAGCATCACAACGGTTATGTCATTATGAACAACTTTATATTAACTTTGGGGCTTTAAAAGCATATGCTATCACCTATTTCTAAATAAAACTGCTAGTTTTATCATAACCATGCTTTTCAATTACATTCATATACCTATATATAATTTTCTCTTTTAATTGAATTATATTTTCCTTAGCCATAAAATATCAGACGTTTAATTTTAAATTAAACTTCAACAATATATTACTTTTGACATTCCCTGAGAGATAACAGTTCAGTTGATAGAATTACTGATTATGGCACATTATATAGTACCTACCATGTGCCAAATATTCAAAACAAGATATGTGTGTGTGTGTGTGTACCTTCTCATCACCTTCATGTTTAGGTGGGAATACACTGTTTTTAGGTTCACTAAAATAAATAAAAAAATAGCAAATGTTACAACTCAGATTTAACCTTGGCAGTCTGGTTCCAGAATTCATTCTTTTAAAAACCGTAAAAGAATAACATTTACTTTACAGCATCAGCTATTTGTGTAACATTGCTAAAGGTTATACATGGTGTTTTTAAAAGGTCCACATACATGAAGGATGACTACTCTGTAAATATTGATACATATTTATCTATGATATCAGAGATTCCGGCCTTCTCAGAGTACAAAAGCACTAAGATCAACATGAGTTATATTATCCTGAAGTGTTTCCATTTTGTTTAGTTTGGATTTATTTGATTTTAACTATACTGAATAAAATACTTTCATTTTCTTATTGTCTCTTGCTCCTTTCTCCACTAAGTGTCCCATTTTTACAGTGGAAAAAATCCTGTCTTTCCACTGTAAACATTCCTTTGAAATAATTCCTTTTGAATAAAGGAAAGTGAGAAATAAGAAACCCCTTTATTACCTTTCCACTATAAGAAAGAAGCAATAATTATATAGGATAAAATTTACATTTTTATCATTTACAAATATATTTGTTATATATAAAAAATACCTCCAAATAAATA
This sequence comes from Piliocolobus tephrosceles, assembly GCF_002776525.5. NCBI lineage: Eukaryota > Metazoa > Chordata > Mammalia > Primates > Cercopithecidae > Piliocolobus > Piliocolobus tephrosceles. The sequence continues at coordinate 25,741,179 of NC_045437.1, forward strand.
TTGGAAATAAGGATTTTAAATGTTCTTGTGAAAAACTACACTTAGCATCTGCTAAAAAAATGGTAATGAAATATGTCTTTCATAAATAAATAAATAATTGTAATTTATCTTTAAAGATCTACCTTATTTTGTAAACCTTTTTTGAAATGCTTGGCAAGCAATTGGAGCTTAGGAAAGATACCTTGAAACAAAGATTTTTCTTATTCATTCATTTATTTATTTATTTTACTTCAGGTTCTGGGATACATGTGCAGAATGTTGAGGTTTGTTACACAGGTATACAAGTGCTATGGTTGTTTACTGTACCAGTCAACCCGTCGTCTAGGTTTTAAGCCCGAGATATGCATTAGGTGTTCGTCCTAATGCTCTCCCTCCCATTGCCCCCAACTCCATGACAGGCCCCAGTGTGTGATGTTCCCCTCCCTGTGTCCATGTGTTCTCCTTGTTTAACTCTCACTTATGAACGCAAACACGCGGTGTTTGGTTTTCTCTTCTGAGACAAATATTTTTATTTTAATAGGAATATGTTTGAGCAAAGAATCAGTGATTTTAAAGGTAGCAGAGATCTTTAAATAATTCATTTGTTCTAATCTTTAAATGCTCACACAATAATGATTTTATTATCTGTATATTGTAAATGAGTCAACAGGACTCAGATTGATTATCTGCTATCTGACAAGTGACTCAATAGATTCTGCAAGACAATACCATGGGAGGATGAGAGGGAAGCAAAATAGTTCTTATTTCTGAACTTCACCTCTGGTATCACATAGTTACTCCATTTTATTTTGAATCGGTGTTATTTCAAATGAAACTTAAAATTCTACCAAAAAGACTATCTTCAAAATAGTAATGTCTTCTTTCAGTAGAATAAAGATATCTTTCTGAGAGTTTTGAATTAATACCTCCAGTAATAAATTAGAAAGTACATTTTATTTTTAAATTGCATATGTTTAACTGTTAATGGCATGGACTATATTTCAAAACTTACTGTGACAGCTTCAATTTTGTGTTTTATCAAAATAACTTACATTTGATCATAGAACACTTCTTTTACATCCAAGACACAGAAAAGCATTTTTATAGCATATCTATTTTAGAAGAACAGTAATACTTGACATTTTTTACTTCGTGGGTCAATATAAATAAACATTAAAATAGATTTTTACAGTTTTTCCCTTACAGAAATGTAATTCTTGCCAGTAAAAAGCAGGTCACATGCAGAGGTTAAATGAAACACTTGTAACTTGAGGAAATTTGTTTTCAAATACACATTTTGGTTTACCACAGTCTTTCCTCCTCCTTTAGACTTATCCACAAAATGAGTTTTCTTTTCATTGTTAAGATCGAAAAATTATAGCAAAGGTATAATAGAGATACCCCCCAAGGCCACCTATTTCATATTTAGCCCATTAACTCAAGCTTGACTGGTTAGAAAAATTAATTTAGTTTTTTGTTTGTTTTTTAGATGGAGTCTTGCTCTGTTACCCAGGCTAGAGTGCAGTGGCGCGATCTCGGTTCACTGCAAGCTCCACCTCCCAGGTTCACGCCATTCTCCTGACTTAGCCTCCCAAGTAGCTGGGACTACAGGCGCCTGCCACCACACCCAGCTAATTTTTTGTATGTTTAGTAGAGACGGGGTTTCACTGTGTTAGCCAGGATGGTCTCGATCTCCTGACTTCATGATCTGCCTGCCTCAGCCTCCCAAAGTGCTGGGATTACAGGCATGAGCCACCAGGCACCTGGCCAAAATTAATCTGGTTAAAAAAAAAAAAAAAAAAAAAAACAGAAATAAAAATAAAAAGTTTCACCCAAAGCAGGAAATATACTTTCTGCCAACACTAGCATTGAATCAAAATATGAAACAACGGAGTGCCTGTCTTAGTGTGTCTATTGGAGATACATTTCTTTAATGATAATACTTTAGAAGTATTTGCTTATACACCAACCCAATCTTTAGATAATTATTACAGAAATTAAATTTTTTAGGCACTGATGTTGGTATTCTGTGGAAATATGAGTTCGTTGCAATCATGTAGATGACCAAAGCATAATGGGATAAAGTGCAGACCATTAGCTGCTTACTGAACAAAGGTATCTATCATGGGAAAATAGACCAATTTAGAGAGAGCCAGGGTACCAGATGGAGTTGAAGACTAAACAAATGGAATTTAGACAGTATTTTAAGCAAAATGAAAAGGTGAAAGCAACATTGTGTTTATGACATAAATCAGTGTCTGAGTCTAGCATTTTTATTATTATTATTATACTTTAAGTTCTGGGATACTTGTGTAGAAAATGCAGGTTTGTTACATAGGTATACATGTGCCATCATAGTTTGCTGCACACATCAACCTGTCATCGACATTTAGTATTTCTCCTAATGCAATCCCTCCCCTAGCTCCCCACTCCCCAACAGGACTCAGTGTGTGATGTTCCTCTCCCTGTGTCCTCTGTTCTTATTGTTCAACTCCCACTTATCAGTGAGAACATGCGGTGTTTGGTTTTCTGTTCCTGTGTTAGTTTGCTGAGAATGATGGTTTCCAGCTTCATCCATGTCCCTGCAAAGGGCATGAACTCATCCATTTTCATGGCTGCATAGTATTCCATGGTGTATATGTGCCACATTTTCTTTATCCAGTTTATCATCGATGGGCATTTGGGTTGGTTCCAAGTCTTTGCTATTGTGAGTAGTGCTGCAATAAACATATGTGTACATGTGTCTTTATAACAGAATGAGTTATAATCCTTTGGGTATATACCCAGTAACAGGATTGCTAGGTCAAATGGTATTTCTGGTTCTAGATCCTTGAGGAATCATCACACTGTCTTCCACAATGGTTGAACTAATTTACACTCCCACCAACAGTGTAGAAGCATTCCTATTTCTCCACATCCTCTCTAGCCTCTGTTGTCTCTTTGTTTTTTAATGATCGCCATTGTAACTGGTGTGAAATGGTATTTCATTGTGGTTTTCATTTGCATTTATCTAATGACCAGTGAGGTTTAAGGCTGAGTATTGACAATGACCAAGATTAAGTGGCTGGTAGAGGAGAAGGATCCTGTGAAGGAGGCTAAGAAATCAGGGTATCAATGGAATTAATGTGTTCAGTGAATGCAACGAAGGAAGTTTTTGCAAAAGCCGGCTGTCATCAACATTATCAAATGTTAATTAGAACTAAGTTGAAGAATGAATAAGGGCTTGATAACATGAGTGACAGTGGTATCATTAGTAAATGAGGTTCAGTGGATGAATATAAGGGCAAGAACATGTAGGGGAATTTGATTCAGGAAATTGGTTAACCAGGCAATGGAGAATCACAGCCCAGATGAGATGATGCCAAAACCAAGATGTCAAGATGTCGGCAACAACAGAAACCACTACTATCTCCAGACCACAGGAAATAGAGGAGGGAGTTTCTCAGAGCAAAGAGGCATCTGAAAAAGGATCATCTGAAGCAATCTGTAGACTTAAATTGTGCTTTTCTGGTGACAGGGTGACAGAAGAGACCAAATCACTGTCAGAGGGGCCAGCCTAAAGTTTGGGCAAGTGGACAGTGGGTGGGTGGTGGAGGCTGGAGGAGTGACTGCATGGAATGGTTACTCTTCTCTGGCTAGTACGCCTAAAGGCTGCATAGGATAGAAGGAATATGCATGCATGCAAATGGGCAACACTGGTGAATGGAAGTCAATAGTTAAGTGCTCCAACAAGCAAGCTTCAATGGTAACAATTTCAGAGGCATTCTCTGAAAAAGACCAAACTCTCTTTGATTATCGCAGTTACCTCAATAATGTTAACATAATTGCCTTATTTTTCTTCTTTGTTCTTGGCACTGTCATTCCTGCTTCCTTGGATAAACTCCCAAATAAATGATTTGCATCCAAATATACAATCAGACCAGGTACCAAGGTTCTGCTTTGGGTGGAATTACAATTAATGAAGTGCATGCTAAAAATAGCCCAAAAGGAGCAGACCCCTCAAAATAGAATTCTGGATCTAAATTCTGTAGATTATCCTGAACTATCCAGGAGAACAGAATGAGCTCCCAAACATCTATTAGAGATCAGCTTCTTTGTGTCTGAAGATTTTACAAAGGTCTGACATCAAGGAAAGAGATTTTTGTGATGATCTTCATCAATCCACATTGCTTCCACACTAATAATTATGGACAGGCCTCGACATAATGCAAGGGTAGAAATACACTCTCTACTTCAGATAAAAAATATTTTACGAAGGAAATGCAGGACTTGATTAATATTACTAGCAGATGAAATGATCTATCTGGAGTGGATCTTCAGATGTTAGACTACATAGTAAGACTTGATTGAAACTGATAAACAGAAAGTAAGAAATAGACTTGAACCACGTAATTTATTTTCCAAACACAGGTAGTGAGAAATGGGGCAATAAAAATAATTAAAATGACAAAATATTTGAAACACTGGTTTGTTAATTGATAAATTGGTTCTATTATTGTTTTGAACTAATTAAATAATTATAGTCAACAACTATTATAAAGATACATTTATTTCTAAAAAAGAAAAACATGCACTTATAAACAAAATAGAAAAGAAAACTTGCTAAAATAAAAATAGGATGCATATACATCAAATATTGTAACTTAAAATATTGACAAAAATATAAAGGTAGAATAGTATTTCTGATACATATTTAGGCACTATTTTTATGTATACTTTTACTGGCATGTTCTGATAAATGCATTAAATATGGCCTTATAGTTTAATTTCTCAAATTAAAATTATCAGAAATCTTCTTGAGCGTGCACTTAAAATGATTGCCATCTTCAAATTACTCTTTCTGTAAGCTTAATACTTTAAAGCGAGGGATACACTTTCCTTAGAAAACAAATACCTTATAACACTGAGAGCAAATTCTGCTACATGGAGCATATTCTTAATTCTAATATTTTTCATACTGAAATTTGTAAATATTTCAGATTAGATATTTTCATAGGACTTTATTTATCTCTCCATTCACAAATTTTAAAATCCTTTAAGAAAAATATTTCTATAAAGGAAACTTCTAAAATAGATTCACTATGTCATTTGACTTTAGATTTTGCAAAATTTATAGTTCTGTTTGTATTTCAGTAAATTGGCATTACAATAATTTATTCAATTAAAAAGAACATCAAAAGATTTCTCTCACAAGTTGAAATATTTCAAAGCATAATTATAAATTTCATAATAAAAGTTTGTACAGTTTTAAAAGTTATTTTAATATTTTTTATTTCTTCATTTTTTAAGACTGTTTTAATTTCTTTCAAGTTGCAAGCTTTAACAAGTATTATTAACTAAAAGATTCAAACCTAAGGTTTGATGCATAATTTTTTAATACTTTAAAATGTCTAGCTCTTTTTTATTTTCCTTTTAATCTATCTATCTGTCTATCTTTTATTTGTTTTTTGAGACGGAGTCTAGCTCTGTCACCCAGGCTGGAGTGCAGTGGTGTAATCTCGGCTCACTGCAACCTTCACCTCCCAGGTTCCAGTGATTCCCCTGCCTCAGCCTCCTGAGTAGCTGGGATTATAGGGGCCCGCCACCATGCCCGGCTAATTTTTGTATTTTTAGTAGAGACGAGGTTTCACCATCTAGGCCAGACTGGCCTCAAACTCTTGACCTCAGGTGATCCACCCGCCTCAGCCTCCCAAAGTGCTGGGATTACAGACATAAACCACTGCACCCGGCCTTTATTTTGGTTTTAAATCAAATATATTTACAAAACAGTGACTTCAGCTTAGTGCAGTGATGTGCACCTATAGTCTCAACTACTCTAGAGGTTGAAGCAGAAGGATCCATTGAGGCCATGAGTTTGAGGCCAGCCTGGGAAACATACTAAGATGCCATCGTTAACTTTCTTTTTCAATCTTACTTTTAAAAAAGAGTCAGCTCACTACCAGTTCAATGCTACTGTAGGACTCTGAGACTTATTTTAAAGTGATTTTTTTTTTCAAATTGAATATAGGCATCAAAGAGAATACTTGAGAATACTTGGCTGTCATTATGGTTTTTACCTCATACTGTATTATGATAAAAGTTTCATAGTTCATATTCTGTTACTGTGCATACACAAAATATGCTTGTGTCCATAGCTATCCATTGTATCACAATAGGTAAAAAATTATAGGAGTTTTGAGGCAATTATAAACTGTATATTTATATCACTGTCAATCCTAAGTAAACTTTTCCTTCATAAGTTCCTTAATAAAACACACCAAAATATGACACTTTATCAAAATTTACATTTATATTATCACAAAATTTGCATTCATATTAGTGTAAAACTTTTTTAATACTCACTTTTTAGACTAATATTTCCACAAGTGCCAGATATTTTGTTATTGACATAATGAATTCCCAAAAGCTTCAATTCATTTGCATTAATTGGATGAAAAAAATCAAACGATTATTGAATTGACTTTTTATATAAAACTTGTGATGACACTAATATTAGATACTTTTAGTATGTATCCTTAACTGTTTGTAAATTATGTTTTCTGGCTAAGGGAGACAGTGTATTAAGAGCAATTACACATATCTAGGTGTTCTATTGATGCAAAGGCAGTGGTTGGATAAGAATAAAATAAAATGAGAAAAATTTGTAAGTTAGCATATATCATATTGCCTTCAGTTTCACAAAATCTACTAATTATATTATAATGAGGTTTTCCCATGATTGAATTACACTGATGTATCACCAAATTAAAGACGCCTTCAGTCATTTTAGCTCCCAAAATTGTCTTAATACTTTTAATTTTGAGAAACTCATTCTGCTGAGGATTGCAACTAAATTTCAGCAGGATTCATAAGCAATATTTAGATTCAGAAACTAACCCTCAATCTTCAAATATTTTATATAATTATCATTATTGGTTTATTTTAATTTTAGTATGTAGATCAAAATAACTTGTATCAAGAGAATAGCTGATTCTTAAAATACCTAATCCATGCTGTACTAAATAATTTGTCTTTCAGAACTTCTATACTAGAATTATATAAATATTTTAAAGAGAAGTATTTTGTCCTGTATGTTTACATTTTCTTTTATTTAAGACTATACCTTGATCTGAAACAGTTCATTATCTCTTTAAACTTTCTTTTATTTAAGACTATACGTTGATCTAAAAAAGTCAGATCACAGTCTCTTTAAACTTTTATTTTGGGATTAGTTATATGAATTTTCTTCTCCATGGTCATATGAACGTTTTGATGCCATTGTTCTAATTTTCCTATAATTTATTGGAATATGATTATGTTGAATATTTCATATGGATTTTTTTCCATTCAAATAATTTTGTTTTAAAAATCATTCAACCTATTAAAAATTTAAAAACAAAACAGAGATATCCTTTTTTTTTGAGTGTACGTTATCACAACAGATAAAGAGTTCAAATTAAATGACAGCATGTTTTTTCCCGATGAAGAAAATGATTTGCCACTTTTCATAAAGGGCGTGTTTTATTTCATTGTTCTCGTATTATGCACCTTTTATTTAAATGTATTTGCTTTGATAGTTTTTAGTAATTCTTCCCTCTGATTTTCTAAGAGAAGTGATAAGCTCATATTTGATATGTAATTCATCGAGTTGTTTTAACTTTTGGAGCAGTGGCCCCAGCCTTTTTGGTACCAAGGATGAGCTTCATGGAAGACAGTTTATCCATAGATGGGGTTGGGGGATTAGAGGATTGTGGGAAGGTTTTCAAGATGAAACTGTTCTACTAATGCCAGATAATCAGACATTAGATTGTCATGAGGAGCTCTGCCTGGGAGGTTGGGCACCCTTGTTTTAGGAAATCCAGAATATGTTATAAGGAATATTTAAATTTTTCTAAAGAATGTCATTGTAATTGGCACAATTCAGGTCTCATCTTTTTGTAACTCAATTAAATTTTGCACTATTTATGGCACAAATAGATTGGCACAAAGAGCTCTCTATTTCTAGCTAAAATTCTTGATTGCATTATTTTTATTCTTATTGCTACTATTATTAAAGTTTCAATTAATAATTTAAATTGCAGTCTGCTTTTTTAATCTTCGCATAAGACAAGGCTTATTTTTTATCAAGGAAAACCCAATGATACAGTCATGAGTTTAAATTTTTGTTTTCTTTTGCAGTTTATAAATGTGCAAAATAAAACATGACTATCCTCGTTACAAACTACTTGACCTGAATGTTTACTTTTAAAATTTTATGCATGTCATAAAATTATCCATTTTATAGTGGATAATAAAACGAATTGTCTATCCTAAAGAGTAATTCTTTATTTTACCATATTTTTATCTATCTTACACGATTTGTCATTCAAAATCAAATTTTATAATTTCCCAAAAAAAATAAAATTTCTATTGTTTTCCACAAATAACAAATGATCAGGGCCACAAGAATTATCATTATTATTGGCTAAATGTTAGATACACATTATATTACTTTTTTAAGAACAGCATGGAAATGGTCTTTACTAATACTGTGTTGAATAACATGGTGTAACTTTAATTTGTTCATATACATATATATGTATATAGTAATTGCTACATAGAAGAAACTGCTCTATTTCATTGTTGTCAGTTCTTGAAAATCATTCAAAACACATTTCTAAATATTTCATGTTCTTTTATTCTGCTTTTGAATTTCCTGAGTTCCAACTTTGTAATTTTGAGATCTATTAAAATTTCACATTTCACTCATTCCCAATGATCTAAATTTTTTTAAAAATAAAACTGAACTGTACCTACGTTTAAGAAAAGTAATATGCTTTCTTAAAAGTGAAAGACTGATTTACTGATTTACTACTCTAGGGTTTCAGAGATCCAGAATCTTTCTATTTTGGTGCTAAAACATTCCCCATATGTTGTGATCCAAACGGAAGCATCTACACTGAAAACAATAGGATGTATGTATCTGATTTTTCAAACATGAATACAATGTACCACCCCAGGATAAGTTCAAACCGAGCATCTCCACTTACATCCAGAATTTCCTCAGTGTTTGTTCCTATCTGTAAGTGACACTTCAGAAAACACTGTTTCTTCTACATAGTTCTACATCTGGGGATGGGGAAAAAGCAAAACAAAACAAAACAAAAAAACCTTCAGGTATTTTTTTAAAATAAGGAAAATAGAGAAAGAGAAAGCAAAGACCCAGAGTAAACAACTAGTATTCTTTGTCAGCTTGGGGTTCTGATTATTTAAAACTTTGCTTTGAAGTCATAACTATATAATAACCTTTAATGCATGTTTTTTAATATACATTCAGATTCTTTTTCCATTTGAATCTATTGCTTCAAACTGCTATATTTAAAATTAACTTTATACTAAAATATCCTATTTTTCCTGGAATGTAGCTTCTGAATATGTTGTGAAACATCTTTTTAATTAATCATTTTTTAACATTTGTATTTAGACTTTTACATATATGTGTAATGTATGTATCTATATAGATGTCTATATAAGTTTTATATGTATTATTTTTTCAAGTTCAAGAGTTTTATATTAAAATTTAGAAACTATAAAATGAGTATAAAATATTTGGTATTTCTGTGAAATATAATTCATATTTATATGCATATTTTATATCGAACATACACAGAAAATTATAGCTAATTTGGAGTTTCTACTGTTTTTGTGGCAATTAAAGTCTCGTATTATAAAATCAGCTACATTTTCAGATTTATTAGCATTGATTATGTCTTGTATTATTTAATGCATTTTAAATCTTCCACATATCACTTGGTATGCTGCACTTCTCATTTCTAATTATGATTTTATTTGTACTTTTGCATTTTTGTTAATTAGATTGTCAACTGCTTATCTATTTTATTTTCAAAAACAAGCACGCTGCTGCATTTACTTATCAAGTCTATTTTATTGAGACTCATATTTAACACTGCTGTGTTGTCAAGGAAAAGAATATGAATCACAAACATTGAGCTTTTGCTTGTGTTTGTAAGGATACTTGACCCTGGGATATAAGTCCATGAATGCAAGGTTATTTGACCATGAGATGTAAGTCCACAAATGGTAGCATAGTGTCTCATTAAATAGGAATGTACCTGTTTTTAATCCTTACAGAAAGAAATAGCAGATGTGTTATACATAATGTAGGTCTTTTTTCAAGGAAGTTTATGGAAGTGATCCCCTGAAAATGCAAATGTTCTTAAGTTGTTTTCAGTATTTGGAGAAATTTGCGTTTTGTTTTTTTTTTTTTGTTTGTTTGTTTTTCTTTCCTGAAGGATGGTGAGGAGTAAGTGGGCTGGATTGTGTTAGGCACAACATTTCATCCCAATGGTGACATTTTTTGACACTCACTGGGCAAAGCACGTATAGACAAAACCTAAAGATGTTTTTATAAAGGACTCTAAGATCTCGTTGGGGTAGGACTGGAGTATAAAAATGAAACTGAGAAGACCTACACAGGTGATTAAGGGGATAGAACACAGACCGGGGCATAAAACTGGACATGAGTGTGCTTCTATTACATAGAGAAAACAGCATAATCCTGGTAACTCAAGGAATTGCAGAATTATTGGTGCAGGGTCTAAGAAAGACAGTCAACAGAGAAGAAAAAGAATCCTTGAATTGAGGTAAGATCAGAGAGCTGTTTCAAGTAACACCTTCATATAGGGCAGAACGAAAATGGTGAGCACGTAGTGCCACTCTATGTGAGTGTTACATTATCAATGAGTCAGTGGAAGCGAAAATGAACAAACAAAATGGTTGCAACTTATTTGTTACTCTTTACATCTGAAGTTGAGGTTTTTGTCAACTTCTCTTGAATCTAGTCAGGTTTGAATTAATCTAGTGACTGCTTTGACTGCTTTGATTAATATGATGTGCCAGAAGCAATGCTAAGTGAAACCCCAAACCCCATAAAAGTCTTTGGGGTTTCTAATTCATCCCTTGGCAAACTTGTGCTTTGGAATAATCTCTCTGATGGCTCTTCTTGCTGCTCCTTTTCTGCCAACTTGTAGCAGGTTTTCAGAAGTCCAAACCACGTAGAAAAGCTAAATGTAGGTAATCTGATCAACTGTACCAGCTGAGTCCAGGCTTGGAATAATCCCAGCACAGGGCATCACGCATGTTAAAGAAAAAGCCTTAGGTTAATTATAGCAGTAATTAACATAGTTCATGGCACTCCCAGGCATTTGAGTCATCTTGGATGAGAACCCAGATATAGCAGAGCAGGAACGAGTTATCTAAATTTCTGACACAGAGAAACCATGACTGTAATGAAAGTGTGTTATACCTGTAGATTGGGATAATTTTCATGCAAAAAAAGATAATCAGAACAAAACACATAAATGTATATGTACACCAGTAGAAAGATGGAAGTATTTGCTATAGGCTGAACATAGAATGTATTAAGTACACAAAATCCACATTATCCATATAATTAGCCTTTTTATCTGGTTTAAAATGCTGTGATACAAATAGATGCATGTATGCATACATACATTAAACATATAGAAACAAATATGCAGAGAATACTATCTCTATGCATACTTACGGTTTTTTGTTGTTTTCTCCTGCGACGATGAGGAGTTTCACTCTTGTTGCCCAGGCTGGAGTGCAATGGCACAATCTCAGCTGACCGCAACCTCCGCCTCGTGGGTTCAAGTGATTCTCCTGCCTCCGCCTCTCCAGTAGCTGGGATTACAGGCATGCACCACCATGCCAGGCTAATTTCATATTTTTAGTGGAGATGGGGCTTCTCCATGTTGATCGGGATGCTTTCGAACTCTCAACCTCACGTAATCCGCCTGCCTAGGCCTTCCAAAATGCTGGGATTACATGCCTGAGCCACCGTTCCCAGCCATACTGTGTCTGGAATTGGTGGGTTCTTGGTCTTGCCTACTTGAAGAATGAAGCCACGGACCCTCATAGTCAATGTTACACTTTTTAAAGAGGATGTGCCTGACATTTGTTCCTTCAGACGTTCAGATGTGTCTGGAGCTTCTTCCTTCTGGTGGGTTCGTGGTCTCACTGGCTTCAGCAGTGAGGTTACAGACCTTCACAGTGAGAGTTACAGCTCTTAAAAGGCGGTGCGTCTGGAGTTGCTCATTTTTCCCAGTAAGCTCCTGGTCTTGGTGGCTTCAGGAATGAAGCTGCAGACGCTTCCCCGTCAGTGTTACAGTT
>NC_045437.1:25753341-25886071 GCF_002776525.5 Piliocolobus tephrosceles
GGCTTCAGGAATGAAGCTGCAGACGCTTCCCCGTCAGTGTTACAGTTCATAAAGGTGGCGACCTTCACAGTGAGAGTTACAGCTCTTAAAAGGCGGTGCCTCTGGAGTTGCTCATTTTTCCCAGTAAGCTCCTGGTCTTGGCGGCTTCAGGAATGAAGCTGCAGACGCTTCCCCGTGAGTGTTACAGTTCATAAAGGTGGCAAAGACTCAAAAAATAAGCAACAATAACACTTTTTGTAAAGAGTGAAACAACAAAACCTTCTCGTTGTGCAGCGGTTCCCTGGCTGTCACTGACTGACTCAGGCAGCCTGCTTTTATTACCTTATCTCACCCCACCCACATCCTGCTGATTGGTCTGTTTTACAGAGAGCTGATTGGTCCGTTTTACAGAGAGCTGATTGGTCCATTTTGACAGAGTGCTGATTGGTGCATTTACAACTCCTGAGCTAGACATAGGGTGCTGATTGGTGCATTTACAATCCTTTAGCTAGACACAGAGTGCTAGACAGGACAGTTATACAAGTTCCCACTAGGTTAGCTAGATACAGAGTACTGATTGGTGTAGTTACAAACCCTGAGCTAGACACAGACTGCTGATTGGTGCGTTTACCATCCCTTAGCTAGATATAAAAGTTCTCCAAGTGCCCACTAGACTCAGGAGCCCAGCTGGCTTGGTACCTAGTGGATCTGGCACTGGTGCCCAGGTGAGCTGTCTGACAGGCCTGAGTTGTGCAGGTGCACTCCTCAGCCCCTGGGTGGTTGATGGGACGGAACACCGTGGAGCAGGGGACAGTGCTCATAGGGGAAGCGCGGGCCCTGCAGGAGCACAGGGCAGAGTGGGGGGCTCCAACATGGTGGGCTGCAGGTTCCTAGCCTTGTCCCACGGGGAGGCAGCTGAGGCCTGGCCAGAATTCAAGTGCAGTGCATGTGGGCTGGCAGTGTTGGGGTACCCCGGGCAACCTCAGCAGCTGCTGGACCAGGTCCTAAGTCCCTCACTGCCCTGGGCCGCAGCGTGGCCGCCGCTCCGCGTGCAGAGCCCGCAGAGTCCGTGTCCGTGCCTCCTCGAACTCATGCTGGCCTGGGAGTGCCGTGGGCAGTCTCATTTCCTGCCCACGCTTTTCCCTCAATACCTCCTTGCAAGCAGAGGGAGCGGGCTCCAGTCTCCAGCAGCCAGAGATGTGATCCCACTGTGCAGTGGTGGGCTGAAGGGCTCCTCAAGCGCTGCCAGAGTAGACTCCGAGGCCGAGGAGGCCCTGAGAGTGAAGGCTGCTAGCACATTGTCACCTCTGAATGCTTAGGTTTTAAAAGAGTCATTTATGGGTCCAGGCGCGGTGGCTAATGCCTGTAATCCCAGCACTTTCGGAGGCCGAGGCGGGCAGATCACGAGGTCAGGAGATCAAGGTAAGACTATCCTGGCTTACAAGGTAAAACCCTGTACCTACGAAAAATACAAAAAAATTAGCCAGGCATGGTGACAGGCTCCTGTAGTCCCAGCTCCTGGGGAGGCTGAAGCAGGAGAATGGTGTGAACCCGGGAGGCAGAGCTTGCAGTGAGCTGAGATCGCAGCCTGGGCAACAGAGCAAGAGTACATTTCAAAAAAAAAAAAAAGATTATGATCTACTAATATATGTAAAATACTGCTATGGGCTCTTAATAGATATTCTGATTTTCTGTGACAAAACTGAGAACTGAAGATTTTTGTTTCGGAAACCCTTTGGTCTTTTTAAAAAAGCTAATAGTTCTGAAGCCAAGATGACCTTTTAAAATAAAAATAAATAGACAATGTGTTCATATTTAATATATTATGTCCAAATATTGGAAATAGCTGCTGTTTAAGAAAATATATGTTGTGGTTATAAGCATTTTCAGCAACAAATTGCCAGGTATTTTTATGGAAAATTAAATGTGATGTGTTGACATTTTGTTATCCTTTAACTAATTTTAAAAGATTCATTAGTTCTACAATATTCAAATATGTATTTGATCTCATAGTTTTTGTTCTTATAATTTTATTATTGTATCAATTATACATATATTATGTTTCAGTTTCATGAATGTAGTTTGCTTTCAAAATGGAAACTACCCCATTATTACTATAATTATCTAATATAATGTATAAATCATTGTTGTAGATTGTTTTCAAAGTTGAAACAACCCTTATTATTACTGTTATTATCTGAAATAAGATATAAATCACTTCTGTCCTCCCAGAGAATGTCTTCACTCTTCTTTCTAGTTAAATTTTTCCACCGTTATATATTATCACTTACTGATTTTAGTCACCATAATTTAGTGTGCTGATTCTTGTGTTTTGTATAAATAGAATCATCAATGTGAAAAACAGCCTCTGACACATCCACTAATAATTTTCAAGTCCTCATATTCATGCCCTGATTTAATTCCCTCTCTTTGGTGTGTATTGGGTCTAATAGCTTGCTTCCAATGACTAGAATGTGGCAAAAACAAACAAACAAACGGAAAAACAAAAACACAAAAAAAGGCCACTTACCAGATGAGGTTTTAAAAAGACTGTGGCTTCCACATTGGGATCATTCTTTCTCTCACTTTGAAAATACTTTGAGGTTTTAAAAGCTCTTTCTGGTGCAAAACTGAGGGAAGTTTATGGCCAACACTCAGTTTGGAACTGAGATTCAGAGTCTAAAAATCCAGGAGGAAATGACTTTTCTCAACATTCACATGAGATTCTAGGAGTAGGTCTTTTCCATATAGTACCTTCAGATGATACTACAGCCCAAGTTAACACCCTGACTGCTAATTCAGGAGTGTTTCAATCAGAGGTGTCCAGCTAAGCTGTGCTCAGATTTCTGACTTACAGAAACTGAGATAAATGGTTATTGTATTCTATTTTGATTTGTTTGTTTGTTTGAGACAAAGTCTCACTCTGTTGCCCAGGCTGGAGTGCAGTGGCATGATCTTGACTCACTGTAACCTCTGCCTCATGAGTTTAAGCTAGTCTCCTGCTTCAACCTCCCAAGTAGCTGGGACTAGAGGTGCATGCCACCACGCCCGACTGATTTTTTTGTATATTAGTAGAGACAGGGTTTCACCCTGTTGCCCACGCTGGTTGGGAACTCCTGAGCTCAGACAATCAGCACTCCTTGGCCTCCCAAAGTGTTGGGATTACAGGTGTGAGCCACCACTCCCAGCCAAATGTTTACTATTTTAAGTTACAATTCTTTGGTGTAATTTCATAAACAACAATAGATAACCTATGATAGATAATATATGTAGTATAAAACATACACTTTGTGTGTCTCCGTATCTGCTTCTTTTGCTCATTATGTTTTTAAGGTAAATTTTTCAATATTTATCCATGTTATAGCATGTCTCAGTAGTTAATTTACTATTATCCCAAAGTAGAATTCCATTGTATGAAAATATCATAATTTTAAGATTATTGGCAGTTATTGAAATCTTATTTCCCTTTTTTGGTCTACTATGAATAATGCTGATGCAAATTTCTCATGGACACACATTTTCATTTCTTCAGGAAAATGGTGTCTTGGTCATGATGTAGAAATACTTTTTATTTTTAAGATATTGCCAACATCTTCTCAAAAGCATTAACACTTTACACTCTCATTAATAAAATATGAGAGTTCTATTTGTTATACATCCTTACCAACATTTTCCATTGTCAGTCTTTTTAATCCTTGCCGTTCTAGTGTTAGAATTGTTTTATGGTTTAATTTTCGTGTCTCTGATAACGAATGATGTTCTGCAACTTTTAATGGACTTAATATCTATCTGTGTATCTTATTTAGTCAATTATAATAAATTTTTAACTTCATAATTTATTAAATTCACTTGTTCTTTCTAGGGGCACTTGTACATTTTGGAAATGAATGTTTATATATATATATGTATATATATATATACATATATATATATATATCTACAATAATTATTTTCTATCAGTGTGCTTTACCAATTCACTTTTTCTTTTGGTGACCAGATAAGTTATCCTTATTCATATGTTTACCACTTGTGGTATTTCTCTCTACACATTTGGATTTCATATTATATAATTTCAGAATGAAAAACCACTTTATCAATTACTGTAATGCAACTTTGCTGGAGAAAAATTAAATTACATCTTTAACAATTATTTTTAAATATGTATTTATTTTGCCTTCTTTTTGAAATATGTTTTTTTCTAGTTATAATATTTCAGGTTTGTAGTTTGCCTTGTCCTCAGCACTTTAAATGTGTTATTCCATTATCTCCTTTGTCTTCTTTCTTTATTTTATTCTAGTAAGATTTTAGTGTCATTTTGCTTATTTGATTCTTTAAAATGTGCCATTTCCCAAGAGCCCAGCAGTTTTTATGACTTCTTCTTTTATTTAGTGTACAGTCCTTTGACTATAATATGCCTAGTTCAGTTTTCTATGCATTTATCCTGATTTGGATAGACTGAGCATCGTAGATCTCAGAGTTAAGGCACTACAATATTTTGGGAAAATTCTTGGCTACTGTTTCCTCAAATGTGTCTTATGCTTAGTTTTTTCATTGCCTTCCACCTGGGACTCCAGTTACATGCATGCTAAACCATTTTACATTTTCCACAAGTCTTGAATATTCTGTTAACTTTTTATTGTTTCTTATCATTTTATTTTTGTTTTTTGTTTGTTTTACTCTTCCATTATAGATAATTTGTAGACTGGCTTTAATTTGAATGATACTTTTTCTATTGAATCTAATTCACTGTGAATTTCAATGACAAATGTTTTTATTAACGTTATTTCATTTTTCAATTCTAACATTCCCATTTGCTATTTATAGCTTCATTTTATGTGTTAAAAATTGTCACCTATTTATCCATGTAACTTTCCAATAGATCATTTATCTATTATTTTGCATAGTTATTTTAAATGTTTGGTTTGATTATTTCAAAATACTCTTCTATTGATCCTTTTCTTTCTTGATTATGGGTTGTATTTTTGTGCTTCTTTCAAATTTCACAACCCTGGTTATATGTAGGTCAGTGTCTGTCAAAACAAACACTAAAAGTTGATACGAATAATGTAACTTCCAGAAACTGTCATACTCCATATTCTAACAGGCTACTAGATTGTATGATTGGCATCTAATCAGCAGCTTAGTTGTATCTGACCTTTTTATAGCTATAGTTAGATTTAGACTACTGCCAATATTTTAGGAGAATTATCAAGACCTTCCCTCTAGCAGGAATGGAATCTGAGGACTGGAACTCTGATATAATTTTTTTCTACTATGAAAGATTTCACTTTGATTTTTAATCCACTGCCAGATATTTGGGTCTACGTACATTGTTTATGCTCCACTCTTGTCTCTCTTTTTAGTTGTTCAAATACTTTCTTTTTACTACAGTTCCCTGTTCTTGGCCTTTAGCAGGCTGTTGCCTGACAGTCAGGATAAGCCACTCTTGTTCGATGCTATGTCTCAGCTCTCCTGCCCTGCCCTGTGGCTTTGGGCTGTTGCCTTACACCTGAGAAGCCCACAGCACATTTTGGAGAACTATTTTGTCTTTACTAACTGGTTCTCAGCTATTGGCATACTGTCTGTATTTACTCAAAGAAGAATATCAGAGTTAGTGTTGGTAATTAGAATGAGGTTCACTTGGTAACTAGGAATCCTCAAGATTCTAATTCAGTACTTAGCCTATGCATGGCCATTACAAGTTTCATAAAACTTCATCTGGTTTCTTTTTCCCTTGTGCATTCAGGACTCTTTCCATTAGACTCCCAAAATGAAAATAACAAAAGGACTCTTATCTCCTATAAAGGGGAATTATTTTTCTAGAATTTAATTTATTTAAATTTGTAAATGTTTAGTTCCGTGACAGGAAGGAGATAGCTCTGATTTGGTAACCTATATGGCTTGACTTCACTGTTATAGTGTGATTGATGATCATATGAGCTACTAAATACTAACTAAAACCAAAATATTTTTATTAAACAGTTAATTTTACTTTGTTTGCAAAGTATCCAATATATTATTTTCTTTAAATTCTGTTTGTCCATTGTACTACTGTCCATCATATGTAAAAAGTTTGTGTTTAGATGTCAGAATAATTTCTTGAAATATGCATTAATGCCTTCAAAACTATAAAAATATATCATTTAAATTCTTACCTTATATAGTCAGTTCAACCTTGAAAAATATTTCTTTCTATATTTTTTCTAAACCATTGTAGACTTTTGATAAATCTGGAGCTAAGATATTAATTGACCATTACTAGAATTATGTAAATATTAAATCAGTTAATTCATATATTTATAACAAACTTTCTGTAAAGAAAAAGCTAGCATTTGCACAATGTTAGAAAAGAATGAAGTGAATAAAGAAGACAAATATTAAGCTTTGTAGCATATATATGACCTTTTTAAATATAAGCATTTATATTTTTATCAACTGGGTAAAATTAATAAAAGAACCTGAAATTTTCTATTTTATATATATTTTTAATTTCTTTCCATTCATTTGTCTTTTTTGAAGCAAATTTGAGTTGGTATTTTTCTGTGAAGTACACGCATTTGTCCATTTGTTTTAGGGTGACATAAAGCATGAAATCACTGAGAAAGTTGTGAAAGCAAAGTATTGCATCTTGAGGTAATCTTTTGCATTAAATAATTTACCTTAATGCAAATGAAATTTAAAAGTTCTGAGAGAGGATAAAATTTTTAAAATTTGAGTGTTCTTATTTTAATTAACTTATTTTTCTTCATTACAATCCAAATGTACAGAAAAAAGAGTAACAACAAATACACATACATCCTTCCCACGAACAAATAAATGGTTAAAACCTTGCCAAACTTGTTTCACTGGTATATATCTTTCTTTCTGGGAGAACGCTGCAGACCTCAGAACCTCACACTCCAAAATACTTCACCATCCACATCTCAGAGGTAAAGGGTATTAGCTCCTATGAAAATACAACCAAATTACCATCAATTACCTACAAAAGTAAACAGTGTTACAATGATATAATCAAGCAAAATATCTATTCTCAGCTTTCCTAGTTGGCTGCACAATTTCCTTTACCTTTTAATTTTTTAATTCATTTTCATTCCTTGTGTTTTTCTGTTATAGGTCTTTACTCTTCCCCAATCTAAATAATTCCCATGACTTCTCTATGTTCTTCATAACATTAAAGGCAAAGAGTCCAGGCCAGTTACCTTGAGGGGTATCTTAGAGTATCTTGTGTTGGGAATTCAATTTCCTTTTTTTCTATATTCTGGTCAATAATTTCTGCAGAGATATTGCATTGCTGATGCTGCTTAATTCCTGCTGTACAGTGTTCATGTTAGCCTGCCCATATTGGTGATGACAAATTTGAGCACTGAATTAAGGAAGAGATAGATTACATTATTATGAATGTATTTTTCAATTTGTAGTGAAAAAATAAAATATTGGATTATTCTTTGACACCATGTAAATAACTTGTTTCTCAACAACCGTTCACACAACTTAACATTTCTTGACATTCTTTGCTTGAACTAATCATTAAATTGCGTTTAAAATATGATGATTTTCAAGAATGCCATCATTTGTTGTATTTTTATTAACTGGTTTATTGCTGCAAAGAACAAACTTTTCTCACTTATTTTTTGTATCTCTTCTCCCCAATTCAAGTAAATGTTTATTTAATTACATATTTTACATCCATTACTGAGTTATCTTTTTTATTCTCAAATTGTTCTCACTATGATCAATGGGAACTTTTTCAATTTAGTCTTACATCCTATTTTTTGGAATGTTATTGAAATATGAAAGATGTACAGAAAAGTACATAAATAATTGTATTTCTTTATACATTTTCACAAAGAAGACAAATGCTTTCACCTATTAATCAGATTAATAAAAATAAGTTTAAAAAACTACAGCAATTCTCTTCATGTTCCCTCCTAATTACAATTTTCCTGCCGGAGGGGGAGGGTTCCTGATTTTTAAGTTTTCTAGGGTGAACTGAAGAAGGCACCGTATCTCACAGTCCTGGTAATCATTCTTAACATAATAGACAAGTGAAATAATCAATTGATTCTCTAAAACTTTTGCTGCAGAATTAATTATTCATAATGCCATTGTATGTCCATAGTTGCAGTTAACTTACTTCTCACTGACTATAACTAACATGAAGTCTTAAGACACATGCAAATAAATTACTAAATATCATTCTAATGATCTATTTCTGTGGCTACTCCTGGACCATATGCTGAGCCTCAGCCAGGTCCTATCCAAAAGTAGAAAAGAAGTTATATATGTCAAAACATAGAAGTTAATGTGAGGATATAGTATACATTAATGGAAAAAAATAAATGTAAATAATAGACACAAGGGAATTGAACATGTCATTTCTGGGAGTATCAGAGAAAAGTTGGAGGTGGTAATTAAATTCTGCCTGTATGAAGGGCAATTTGTGTGGCAAACATTTGAGAAAAGCAAACAAACAGGATGGAGCAAGTCTTTTCTCTTGCTTGATTCCTTCCTGTGACTCCTTTCTCAATTATAAAACTTAAAATAAAGTCAGCCAGAACAAAGAAAAAAATAATTTTCGGAGATCCAACCATAGTGTCAAAGAGTAGCTTAATAATTCTGACTTCTAACATTGTGGCTTAGATTTGTCAAGCTCTGAACATTAATATACATATAGGAATATATATATGCACATACATGTGTATATATATTATATATAATATATATATACACACACACATATAACTGTGGCCAGGAATGACATTTGATTTAATGTAGAATGCTCCTCTCTTATATAAAAAATGTTAAATTTGTTTTTTTACTTTGCTGAGCCATAACGGCTATACAAAAAAGTTTGCACATTTAATGTACATATCTTGATGAGTTTGGACATATGCATATATATGCAGTACTATAAATATAGACATATATATCAATAAAAGAGAAGAGAGATCCCAGAAATAATTCCATGCACATATGAGAAACTAATCTTTTACAAGGATGCCCAGAACACACAATGGGGAAAGGAAGTGTGATCCACAAATGGTATTGGAAAAACTGGATATCCACATGCAAAAGAATAAACCAGATGCCTGTTGTATACCACACAGAAAAATCAACTCAAAATGCAATAGAGACTTAACTGCAAGACCCAAAACTGTAAAGCTTCTTGTAAAAACATAGGGGACAATTCTTGACATTGATCTTGACAATGGTTTCTTGGATTCGACACAAAAGCACAGGCAACAAGCACAAAGATGGGCAAGTGAGGCTACATTCTGCACAAGAATGGAAACAAGCAACAAAGTTAAAAGCTATTCTGTGGAAAGGGAGACAATCTTTGCAAACCAAACATTTAATAAGGAGTTAATATTTATAATACATAAGACTCTCCTACACCTCAATAGCAGAAAACAAAGCAAAATGAAACCACCTGATTAGAAAATAAGCAAAGGATATAGATAGACCTTTCCCCAAGGACATTTGCAAATGGCCAACAGGTATATGAAAAGCTGCTCAACATCACTAATCAGGGAAATTCCAATCAAAACTCACATTTGCTAGGATGCCTATAATGAAAGAAGAAAGACAAGTGGTACACTTTGGAAGGCCGAGGCTGGCAGATCACCTGAGGTCAGGAGTTCGAGACCAGCCTGGCCAACATGGTGAAATCCCATCTCCAAAAAATACAAAATTTAGCCAGACCTGGTGGCTGGAGTCTGTAATCCCAGCTTCTTGTTAGGGTGAGACAGGAGAATCGCTTGAACTCGAGGCGGAGGAGGCAGTGAGCCGAGATCATGTCACTGCACTCCAGCCTATGTGAAAAGATCAAGATTCCATCTCAAAAAAAAAAAAAAAAGGATAAGTGGTGCAAGCATTTGGAGAAATTGGATCACTTATATACAGTGTTGGTGGGAATGTAGGATGGTGCAGTCACTATAATAAACATTATAAAGGTTCCTCAAAAAGTTAAAATAGAACTACCATTCTATCCAGCAATCTCATTTCTGAGTATACATCCAAAAATTGCAATCAGGATCTGGAAGAGATATACATCAATGTTCATTGCCACATTATTTTTGTTCCAGACTATCTTTAATATCCAAGATATAGAAACAAACCAAATGTCAGTCAATAGCTAGATGGATAAAGAAAATATGCTCCCTACAACATAACATTACTCAGCCTGTCATTTGTGCCTTATCCTACCATTTGTGTCAGCATGTATGAAACTGGAGAGCGTTATGCTAAGTGAAATAAGCCACGCAAAGGAGGACAAATACTGTATGATTCCACTTATATAAAATATCTAAAATAGTTAAACTCATAGAAGGAGAGAATAGAATGGTGGTTGTCAGGGGCTGGTGGAGGAGGAAGTGGGCTATTATTCTTCAGTGAATATAAAATATCTGTTATATAAGATGCCATGGTATGAATAATATCCTCCCAAAATCTATATGTTAAAACATAATCCCCAAAGCGATAGTATTAATAGGTGGGGTCTTTAGAGGGGCCCACTCTGCCTTCATAAATGGGATTAATGACCTTATAAAAGATACGTAATGGGTCAGGTGCAGTGGCTCATGCCTGTAATTCCAGCATTTTTAGAGGCCGAGGCAGGCGAATCACGAGGTCAGGAGATTGAGACCATCCTGGGTAACATGGTGAAACCCCATCTCTACTAAAAATACACACACACACACACACACACACACACACACACACGGAGAATTAGCCGGGTGTGATGGCAGGTGCCTGTAGTCCCAGCTACTCGGGAGGCTGAGGCAGGAGAATGTTGTAAACTCGGGAGGCAGAGGCTGCAGTGAGCTGAGATTGTTCCACTGCACTCTAGCCTGGGCGACAGAAACTAGACTCCATCTTGATATATGCTGTTCCTCTCCTTTGCCATTCCACCGTCTGCCATGTGAAGACAGAGCAACAAGACACCATCTTGGAAGCAGAGAGAGACCCTCACCAGACACTGTATCTGCCAATACTTTGATCTGGGACTTCCCAGTCTCAAGAAATGACTGAAATGAATTTCTGCTATTTATAAATTCCCAGTTTGTGTTATGTTTTTATAAGAGCAGGAGTGGACTAAGATTCAAGATGAATAAATTCTAGAGATCTCTGTGTGATATAGGGCCAGCAGTTGACAATAGAGTGTTGTGTACTTTAAAATATGTTGAGCACAGGCATGGTGGCTCATGCCTGTAATCCTAGCACTTTGGGAGGCCGAGGTGGGTGGATCACCAAAGGTTAGGAGTTCAAGACTAGCCTGGCCAACATGATGAAACCCCATCTCTACTGAAAATACAAACAATTAGCTGGGGATGGTGGTGCATGCCTGTAATCCCAGCTACTCGGGAGGCGGAAACAGGAGAATAATTTGAACCTGGGAGGCAGAGGTTGCAGTGAGCTGAGATTGTGCCATTGCACTCCAGCCTGGGAGACAGAGCGAGACTTCGTCTAAAATAAAATAAAATAAAATAGTTGAGAAAATAAATCTTACATTAAGTGTTCTCACCGAAAGAAATTTAAAAAAATATTCACAAAAGAACACGGAAATTTTTGAGGGTGATGGATGTGTACTTCTTTCTGAAACCTTTCTTACAATACCCTAGTCAAAAGGTTATTTTTTTTTTCCTTAACCACTGATAATTTCTTATGTTCTCATTGTTCAGGTTGAAAAGTGGCACAGTTTGGCTCTGTGTCCCTATGTAAATCTCATCTTGAATTGTCATCCTCATGTGTTAGGGGAGTGGACTGGTGGGAGGTGATTGAATGATGGTGGCAAACGTCCCCCTTGCATAAATTTGAGACCCTTACTTTGGACTCAGAATTTCTCAACTGAGTAAAAATATGTCATAAGGCATGACTCAAGCTCAAGCTTGACAAGTGCAGATGGAATTTGCAAATCTAGACTGTCTCTTTTCTATTTTTTTTTTTTTTTTCTGTATTTGCGGGTGTTATTTGCTAGTATCCTTCCTCCAGATTCCCAACTAGAGCTATATTCCAAGAAAAACGAATTTTTGTATTTCACCAGGGATATATATTCATTAAGTATGGGACACCTGAAGGCAGACTATAGCTTACAGAAGGAGACTAAACTCTGTAGAAGAGTAGAAAGTTCAAAGATAAGCATACTCTGCCTTTGGTTAGCAGAGAAAGTAGACGATTTAATTCTCCAACATTTGTTATGAATTCAGAAAGAGTTTTCCTTTTCTTTTTTGAGAGGTCATGATAAATTGTTGCCATTAAGAATTCCCAGATCCTCAAAGGTCAAAGCTAAGGAAATTTAATCAGGGCAAGGCCTAGGAGTCTTGGAATTATTCAAGCTTATCTCTATTTCCTCTTATCTGTAATTTGCATATGGAAAACAATTTGGAATGTTGGACATGATTTTCTCGTTCTAGATGTATCTCATGATTTTCCTTCTGTGACTTTGACCATTGCTTGAAAAAGCAGAGAAAGTGTTCTCTATTTTGGAAATCTGCAGACATTTCTTTCCAATTTCCTCCATCCTATCCAGGCAGGAACCTATTTTCTGTCTGGCAACATGCTTCTCCTGTCCAGTGTTGGAAGAATATGTTTTCTCTCTGTGAATTCTCTCCTCTTGCCATGTGGAAATAATGCTGTACTTGGCATCAAAATTGTATTTGCCTTCTGCCCATTCTGCTTTCTGAACTGTGCACAGAGGAATCTAAATATTTCCGTAGAAGAAAGAGAAGATGGAGTCAAATGAAACATATTAGAATCAGAGCCTATTACACCAAATACGGGCCCTCACGACAAAGCTGTCTAGTAAATAAAGTTTTCTTTTTATCATGCCTTCCTCCCACAGAGAATCTTAATTGTGTTCATTCAGACAGTAATGGTTACCTGAAAAGCAGCATCATGCTAAGAAAATGACATTTTCCTCAGTGTCTCTAAGTGTTGAGGAAAGATTTAGATATTGGCTGTATATCTGCCTCTTTCTATTATTTACTCTATTTTATTTCTTACTGGGCTTTCCCCTAGATCAGGTGGAATCATTCCCAAAATGAGATGAGCTCCACAACAGGTGGCCAGATGGTGAGAAGCAGGAAAGGGCCCGAACGGTTGACTTGTTGAGTTTTCAGTTTTTGCATATAACCATCTGGTTTTCCAAGCCATAGCTCCAGCTGAAAACAATTTCTCTTTTGTGACATTATTGCTCCATTTTCTGGACCTAAAAAATGAGAAGAGGTTTTCTGTTATTAGTTTTCTGCAATAGGAAATAGATTATGAATGAAACTGCTATGTTAGCTGTACCTACTAAGTGTAATTATGAACGCAAATTATTTTGTCTCATTCTCCTTACACTCCTGAACTGAATTTGCCTGGAGGAGGAAGGAAGATGAGAGCTAACGGATCATACATGCTTGCCTGGCTGGAGTGGCACCAAACAATGTTACTTTAAAAATTCTAGGCCTCCTCCAAGAATCCTAGGCCTCCTCCGGATTAAATTCTCCTTAGCTTTGACCTTTACAGACCTGGGAAATCTTAACAAGAACAACTTACCATGACCTCTCAAAAAAGAAAGGAACGTTCTTTCTAAATTCATAACAAATGCATGAGAATTAAATCTTTTACTTTTTCTGCTAACCAAAGGCAGAGTATGCATCTCTTTGAACTTTTTACTCTTCTACAGAGTTTAGTTTCCCCCTGTAAGCCATAATCTGCCTTCAGGTGTCCCACACTATAGTAGATTAATGAATTATATAGGCCTGGTGAAACAAAAAAAACTCATTTTTGTTCGAATATAGCTCTAGTTGGGAATCTGGAGAAAGGATACTAGCTAATAATACCTGCAAATACAGAAAAAAGGATAGATACAAAAGAGGCAGTCTAGATTGGTAAATTCCATCTGCACTTGTCAAGATTGAGCTTGAGCCATGCCTTATCATTCGAGACAGATTTTCACTCAGTTGAGAAATTCTCAGTCCAAAGGAGGGGTCTTCAGTTCATGCCCTCTCTTTTCAGGTATTTTTAAAATTTTTTATTTGTCGGATAACTAGAAAATACATTCTGATCAGCAAAATCAAACAATCTACTTTTTCCCCTTTTTTTCTTTATTTTTTTTTGTCAGCGCACTGTACTCAAATAGAGATATTTAAATCATTCATTCATCAGTTGACAACATGATCAACTCAGTCTCAGAGAAGTTCACTGGTATCCCCCAAATGTCAGTAATTTATTATAACCTTATTACCACAGATAGATTTTCAAAGAGGGCCTTGGTTATTATATCAGTAGTAAGTGGTTGCAATTTTAGGTGTGATTGATATGTTACTTGTACAATTTGTAATCCTGGACACCTTTAGTTTGACAAGCCATCCCCACGTGAATTGGGAGTAGATTGCAACCTTCGAATTGAGATTTTTCAAGAACTAAACTTTTATATAACAAATTTATTTCCTACTGAATCACTATCCCAATGGAATGGCAGGAAAAAAAAATCAAACCACCCTTTTCTATGTGCCATCCTGACCCAGAACAGGTGATGCTCTGATGGGTGGACTAAAATGTGCTAAGGCAGCAGGAATTGGGATCTAGAGCTTTTCCTAATATCTGTATTCTTATAGAATATATTTTTAATATCTGTAATCTTCAAATGTCTATTAAACCTGCAAGACTAAGGGCTATCTTCTGTTTACACTCGATGGTTAGAACATTTCAGTAAATTTCAGTTACTTGGTTTATTACCTTTGGTCTGAATTTCTGTTTCCTGAAAATGAGAAATATATAATGTTGCCTCTCTGTGAAGCAAATTATAAAACCATGCAATGCATTTATACATATAATAAATACACAAAACTAGTTTTATCAGAACCTATATGAAAATGATTTGATAACTATAAAAATTTATTTTTAACAAATATTTGAGGATAAATTTTGATTAAAATCATTTTGGCATATATATGCCAAAGTAATTTTAGATTTATATTTGTGGGAAAATTTAATTTGTCAGACTTATCTGAGCCAAAGTGTCAAACTAAAAATTTAAGTTATCTAAAAAAGAAAAACTTAAATTTACTATGAAAACATCTGTTGTTCAAAATAACGAGGTTTAAAGCATAAGCTTCTATGAATACCTAATAGAAAATATATTAATATACTTAAAGTTTATATAAATTATTACATTGAGGACTCTAAGATGCTCAGGCTTAAATGAGTTATACAATTTGACTTCAGTGTTTTGATGTCTTTTGGATAAATTAAGAATGATTATATGTAAAAATATAAATATAAACATGAAAATATAGTTATATTCATTTGGAGCTAGCTAAATTTCTTAGGACATTTAATTGAGGAAGAATTTGGTTCACTTGGAAAATTTCCTAACTTTGTAGAGAAATATAAACAGTAGAAATCATATGAAACTCCATTAATTATTCAAAATCAAATATGTGTATTTTAGAGAGTCTTAAGGGAAGCAGACCAGTGTGGTGGCTTACTCCTGTAATCTCAGCACTTTGGGAGGCTAAGTTGGATGGATCACAAGGTCAGGAAATCGAGACCAGCCTGGCCAACATAGTGAAACCTCATCTCTACTAAAAATACAAAAATTAGTTGGGTGTAGTGGCAGGCACCTGTAATCCCAGCTACTCAGGAGATTAAGGCAGGAGAATCACTTGTAGAGGTTGCAGTGAGCCGAGATTGTGTCACTGCACTCCAGTCTGGGCAATACAGTGAGACTTTGTCTCAAAAAAAAAAAAAAAACAAACAAAAAACAAAAAAACCAGAGTATTAAGGAAAACAATATATACATAATATTTATCTATGTATGTATATATGTGTATTTTTATAAGTTTGCTTGGTTAACAGAAAAGACATAATATTATCTTTAAAGTAAATTTGGTTTACCATCTCACAAAAAATACAAAAGTTCATCAGAGACAATTATGAACACTTCTATGCAGCAAACTAGAAAACAGAGAGAAAATGGATACACTTCTGGAAACACACAACCTCCTAAGATTGAATCAGGAAGAAATTGAAATACTGAACAGACCAATATTGAGTCCCAAAATTGACTCAGTAATAAAAAAACCTAACAATATAAAAAAAGCCCAAGACCACGTGGATTCACAGAAAAATTCTACCAGACATCCAAAGAGCTGGTACCAATTCTATGCAATCTATTCCAAAATAATTAACTAGGATGAAATCCTCCCTGACTCATTCAATGATACCAGCATCACTCTGATACAAAAACCTGGCAAAAACAAAACAAAACAAAAAAAGAAATCTACAGGCCAATATAGCTGAATAATATAGACACAAAAATCCTAAACAAACAAACAAACAACAACAACAAAAACACACTGGCAAACCAAATCCAGCAGCACATCACAAACTAAATACACTATGACCAAGTAGGCTTCATTCCTGAGAAGCAAGATTGGTTCAACATATGCAAATCAATAAATGTGATTCACCAAACAGAGTTACAAATAAAAACAATATAATCATCTCAATAGATACAGGAAAAGCTTTCAATATAATTCAACATCTCTTCATTATAAAAATCCTCAACAAACTAAGCTTTGAAAGAACATACCTTTAAAATAATAAGAGTCATCTATGACAAACCCACAACCACATCGTACTGAAGGGAGTAAAGCTGGAAGCATTTCCCTTCAAAATTAGAACAAGCTTAAGATACCCTCTGTCACCACTCCTATTCAAAATAGTACCAAAAGTCCTAGCTAGAGCAAACAGGCAAGATAAAGAAATAAAAGAAATCCAAATTAGAAAAATAAGACGTCAAACTATTTCTCTCTGGTAATGATATGATTCTATACCTAAGAAAAACTTAAAGACTCTCTGAAAAATCTCCTGGAACTGATAAAGGACTTTAGTAAAGTTTCAGGATACAAATTCATGCACAAAAATTAGTACCATATCTATGCACCAGTAACATTAAAGCTAAGAGCCAAATCAAGAACATAATCCCATTTACAGTCACCAGAAAAAACACATGGGAATACATCTAACTAAAGAGGTAAACAATACTTACAAGGAGAACTGTAAAAGACTGCTAAAAGAATCAGAGATGACAAAAAAATAATGGAAGAAAACATTTCTTGCTCATGGATTGAAAAAATGAATACCATTAAAATGGCCATACTGCCCAAAGTAATCTACAGATTCAAAACCATTCCTATCAAACTACCAATGTCATTTTTCACAGAATTAGAAAAAAAAACTATTCTAAATTTTTTAGACCCAAAAAAGGATCCTGAATAGCCAAATCATTCCTAAGCAAAAAGAAAAAAAAAAGGCATTATGCTTCTGAATTTCAAACTACACTGGAAGCCTGCAGGAAAGGAAACAGCATGGTAGTGGTAGGAAAACCAACACATAGACCAGTGAAACAGAATAGAGAAACCAGAAATAAAGTTGCACACATACAGCCACCTGATCTTCAACAAAGTTGACAAAATAAGCAATGGGGAAAGGATTCCTTTTCAATGCATGGTTCTGGGATACCTGGATTGGGCCCCTTCCTTTCATTATATATGAACATGAACTCAAGATGGAGTAAATATCTAAATGCAAGACTTCACAATGTAAGAATCCTAGAAGAAAACCTAGGAAACATCATTTTGGATATCAGCCTTGGAAAATAATTTATGACTAAGGCCTGAAAAGCAATTGCAAGAAAAACAAAAATTGACAATAGGGAACTAATTAACCTTATGAGTATCTACACACCAAAAGAAATGGTCAACAGAATGAACAGACATCCTACAGAATGGCAGACAACCTACGGAAACCTACAGAATGAGACAAAATATTCACAAACTGTGCATCTGACAAAGATCTAATATACAGAATCTACAAGGAGCTTAAACAATTCAACAAGCAATAAAACTAACTCCATTGAAAAAAAGGGGGGGTGAAACATATGAACAGACATTTCTCAAAAGAAGACAAACAATAATCCAACAAAGAAAAGAAAAAATTCTCCATATTACGAATAAGAGAAGTGCAAATCAGAAATACGAGATAAAATTTCACACAAATAAGAATGGCTACAATTTAAACAAATAAAAATAAAAAATAACATATTTTGGCAAGGTTATGGAGAAAAGAGAATACTCGTAGATTTTTAACATAAATATAAATTAGTTCGGCTACTGTGAAAAGTATGTTGGAGATTTCTCAAAGAACTGAAAACAGAATTACCATTAGCCTCAGAAATCCAATTACTGGTTATATATCCAAAAGACAACAAATTGTTCTATCAAAAAGATGTGCACTCTCATGTTCATTGCAGCACTATTCACAAGAGCAAAGACATGAAATCAATTTAGCTGCCTATCAATGGTGGATTGGATGAAGAAAATATGGTACATATGCAACTTGGAACACTACAGCGCCATAGAAAGGATGAAATCATGCCTTTGCAACAATATAGATGCAGTTGGAGGCCATTATCCTAAGCAAATTAGCACAGAAACAGAAACTAAAACACCCCATATTCTCACTTAACAGTGAGAGCTAAACAATAGGTACTCATGAACATGAAGATGGCAACAATAGACACCAAGGACTAATAAAGTTGGGGAGAGACACAAGGTCTGAAAAACTAACTGTTGGGTGCTATGCTCACTATCTAGGTGATAGGATTATTTGTATCCCAAACCTTGTTTTGTGTATACCCATGAAACAAACCTGCACATGTACCTAAAACAAAAGTTGAAATTATAAATTAATAAATAAATGAGATGTATTAGGTTTAATACTATATTATTCCACTTCTTGAAATATACATTAAACATATCAATGACATTCCTTTAACATTAATTATTAATAAAAGAAATAAGATTTTTTTAATAGTGGTAAACATGAGAAAAATTGATGAACATGAAACTATTCCTACTATAAATGCAAATTTTGTTATAAAATGTGAAGTATATAACAGAAAATGAAAAATGACTTCCCTTTTTCATGTTTGATGACTATCAGAATTTATAAGTTGATGTTGCAAACTGTGTTCACTGAGCATAATGCGTTTGTGTATGTGAATTTGTGTTTATGCATGCCAAAATTTAATATTGGGTAGAAAATAAACAAAAAATACTTAAAAGAAATAAGGACAATAATAAATTGTCTAGCTTTACAAACACAATTATTTTGCATTGTATAAAACTCTCCAATTAATGTAATCAATTAATATAATTTACCTATCTACACATTTCTGAAAAAATAAGTTGTATAGAATTAATCGTATTTTAAACTATGTTTTTATAAGTTTTATGATGCCCAAATGAGTATGTTAAACTAATACAGAATAAGAAAACACTGACCTTGCTTTTTTGAAGATACAATAAAATAAAGAGAATTGGGTAAGTGAGGTATAGACAAACGTGCCCCAAAATGCTTTATATTTGGAACTAAACTTAAGTCAATTGCCATGTATTAAAAAAAAAAAAGACAATATTTAGGAAAAGTCATTAATATATTTATGTGTTTGTATGGTCTTTAATACTAGTCTTTTAAACAATTTTACATCAAGATGACTTCATTAGTATTGGTTCCTAACAGAAATAAAGTAGTAAGATAAAAGTTAAAAATGTGCTAGGAAAGTTATAGCTTCACTTAGTATTTTCACACGTGACAATTCTTATTCAAATTAACAAATAGATATTCCAAATTAAATGAAAATCATTCCAGTTAATGTCTCGAAACTCCTCCCCATTGAAAGGTATGATCTAGTCTTTAAATGCCACATAAATATGTCCCTAATCAACGATATAATAACAACTATATTTTGTAATATAACTGAAAACATTTTTCCACTGCTCAGTTAGTGATAAAGATAAGACCAGTCATTTCCTTGATTTAAGATAAAAATGTGTGAAGGCTGTTACACACAATACATCATTTATATATAGCCTATTGGCAATTCACGGCTAAAGAATCATACAAAATATATTAACTTATCATGATTCATTGTTAATTAACTGCTTTTGCTGGAAGTTTTCCCTGTTAATACTCTCATATCATGCTTAAATATTTATATTCTATAGGGTATGCTTTATGTTGTTTCAATTAATCCATCACTTTTTTGCTTTTACCGCTGCTAGGTAAACAAAGATAAGCCTCTAGCAGCTTCCAATTTAAACATATCCTTAAGTAGAGCATAAAATTAATATAAAACTAAATATATATACCATTGCAAATTAATTATTATTAATCAAAATATACTATAAAAGTATGTAGAGGTTAAAATATTTAAATGGGAATGAACTCTGTATTGGGAACATCATTTATTAAAAAAAAAAAAAAAGTTTGGTTTGTGTACCCATATGTGGCACCAATATAGTAAACATAGTGTTTTCGTTCACCTAGCTTACCAAAATATTTGATTTTTTTTTTTTTTTTTTTTTTTTTTACTTTTAAGTTAAAGACATTTAACTTTTTTGAGCTGAAACTTCATAAACGTAATCTCTAAAAAATCTTTATGGCCGGGAGCGGTGACTCACGCCTGTAATCCCAGCACTTTGGGAGGCCGAGGCTGGCGGATCACGAGGTCAGGAGATTGAGACCATCCTGGCTAACACGGTGAAACCCCGTCTCCACTAAAAATACAAAAACAAAATTAGTTGGGTGTGGTGGCAGGTGCCTGTAGTCCCAGCTACTCGGGAAGCTGAGGCGGGAGAATGGCGTGAACCTGGGAGGCGGAGCTTGCAGTGAGGTGAGATCGTTCCACTGCACTCCAGCCTGGGCGACAAAGCGAGACTCCATCTCAAATAATAATAATAATAATAATAATAATAATAATAATAATAATAATAATAATAATAATAATAAAATTACATAGAAATCTAAACAAATGATACAAATAAATATGTTTACCTGTGTATGTGAAGGATGTGTGTATGTGTGTGAGAGTATGAGTATTCTGCTATAAACCATTTATTTCACCACTCACATTTTGGTGAAAAATCCATAATACTGATGAATAAAAATGTCTCTCATATATTCTTAACTTGTCACCCTTTTTCACTACAGTAGTTTGTGGATCAACTTTAGTTTCCCATTAATGAACTCTTGGTTTCAAAGCTGAAGCACTGATAATAAATGTTAAAGTTCTATGTCTGTTATTGGTGTATAGGAATGTTTGTGATTTTTGCACATTCATTTTGTATCCTGAGACTTCGCTGAAGTTGCTTAGCAGCTTAAGGCGATTTTGAGCTGAGACGACGGGGTTTTCTAACTATACAATCATATCATCTGCAGAGACAAATTGACTTCCTCTTTTCTGAACTGAACACACTTGAATTCTTTCTCTTGCCTGATTGCCCTGGCCAGAACTTCCAATACTATATCAAATAGGAGTGGTGAGAGAGGGCATCCTTGTCTTGTGCTGGTTTTCAAAGGGAATGCTTCCAGTTTTTGCCTATTCAGTATGATATTGGCTGTGGGTTTGTCATAAATAGTTCTTATTATTTTGAGATACATTATTGTGGCACTCTTCACAATAGCAAAGACTTGGAACCAACCAAATGCCCATCGATGATAGACTGGATAAAGAAAATGTGGCACATATACACCATGGAATACTATGCAGCCATAAAAAAGGATGAGTTCATGTCCTTTGCAGGGACATGGGTGAAGCTGGAAACCATCATTCTCAGCCAACTAACACAAGAACGGAAAACCAAACACCACATGTTCTCACTCATAGGCGGGAGTTGAACAAAGAGAACACATGGACACAAGGAGGGGAACATCACACCCTGGGGCCTGTCAGGGGGTCGGGGGCTAGGGCATGGATAGCATTTGGAGAAATACCTAATGTAGATGATGGGTTGATGGGTGCAGCAAACCACCATGGCACGTGTGTACCTATATAACAACCCCGCACGTTCTGCACATGTACCCAAGAACTTAAAGTATAATAAGAAAAAAAATAAAGTTTTCAAAGTCAAATCTGAGTCAAAGTGTAGTCTGCAAAGTAGAAAGCTTTTTCAATTACCTTAAACGTTTTATACATATCTGCTGCTCACAAACCATTGAAATTTGGTAAAAATGAATTTATTTCCCCAAATTTCATACTGTAAACATTACAACAGCCTGAGAAAGCCTATGGATGTTCCTGCACTGACAGGAGAAATTGGAGTAAAATGTTTCATTCACTGTTACAAGAAAGATAACATTTTCCCCAACTTCCAGACTCATCTCAGAGGCCGTTACTCAGTTATTACACAGCCACAATATGAAAAGTGGTTAAAATAAGTCCAGAATTAAAGCAGCATTTAAGCAGCAAATATGATAAGACTCTGGTCATCTATAAACTTTAAAATTAGGAAAATGCATAAAACTAAATATACACGTACCAAATGACCCAGCAATTCCATTCATACATGTTTGTCTTAGGGAAAGGAAATCATATATGTACACAAAGACTCATATGAAAGTTTATAGCAACTCTATTCACAGTATCCAAAACCTGGTAAAAACCCAAATGTCAATTGATGTGTGAATGGATAAACACATTGCAAAAATTGCATTACAAGAGAATACTATTCAGCGATGGAAAGTATGGAACTACTGTTAACATTTAATGGCATTCATAAACACATTATGCTGATTAAAAGAAGTCAGTCATCAAATAGGATATACTGCTTGATTCAGTTTGTGTGAGACTTAGAAGAGGAAAATTAGTATATAGTCTCAAAAAGCACATTGGTTATTACTTGGGACTAGGGAAAAGAACGTAAGGAAAGCTTTGGGGTGTCTAAAAATACTTTCTATCTCCATTGGGGTGGTAAATAATAGAGTTTGGCTTTTGTCAAACTCATTTTAAAAGGTACACTCAAAATGGATGTGGTTTTAAAAATGCAAATTAGATCGCAATAAAGTTGATTAAAAATTTCTAAAAGTGTCAGTATTTATTTATTGCTTACAATGTATGCTTCACCATCTCATGACTTTGCGTATATTTTTTATATTTTTATTTGGTGATTCTTACTGGTGTAAAAGTTACCTTCATGTTGCAATGTTTTTAACGTCTTACTTCTAATAGGAGCTTTGATAGTCATAGAAATGGGTAATAATAAATCAGATAAATAAAAATAAATATGTTCATGTTACCCTCATATTCCCATTTGCATGGTAATAATATCTTAATTCAAAAACAAGCATTTTCTGAATAATACAATTATTATAGCAAGACCAACTCTATTCTACTGCCACCATGTCAAATAGTCTTTTTGATATGTTTTAAAGCTTACTTCATTTGACCGCTATAAATCTTTGATGAAGGTTCCTACTTGTAAAGTGGAACTTTCTCAAAATTGAAAGCATTTTTAGAGTTATTTCAATTAGAATGTGTTCAATACCTCTTTAGCAATTGCTGCCACATGAGAAAAAGTGTATATTATTTTAGTCAGCCAGTCAACAAGTATTTATAGAGCTCTCACAGGATGTCTTATATTGTACTAAGCAAATTTATTACTTTCTTACAAGTACCTATGAGGCATGAGGATATTTTCCCAGAGTTGCTATGAAATGCATTTCACAATTTTGATTAAATAGGGATGCAAAAAGGGAAGAAATTGGCATTTTCATGTGAGAGTTTTTCCTTTTTTATGTTATAATGTATGCTTCCAGATAAACCTCTCTCATTTGAGTAAGTAAGGCATACAGGATTGCAAATATTATGATACACAGGTCAGAATTGACGCCAATGTTAAGTGTAAAATTTCTCAATATGTTCCCTTATAGCTCCATGAACAAACAAAAGGGGTAGAAAAATTAGATACTAAAGTAAATGCCAATTATCTTTGGCCCATTTTTTATTTAATATACACTGCCTAAATGTGAGATTTCTTCCAATATCATAATACACATTACCATTTCCAATTATAAACTCGCACTTGATTCTAAAAGTAGAAACTGCTGAGTCCCTCCAGACCCTGATCCTTTGATTTTTTTTTTTTTGTAGAGATGGGGTTTCGCCACATTGTTTAGGCTAGTCTTGAACTTGTGAGCTCAGGCAATCTTCCCGCCTCTGTCTCCCAAAGTTCTGGGATTACAGGAGTGAGCCATGGCTCCCAACCAAGAATATAAATGATTGTAATACAGTAATCTTGCATCCCATGACCTTGACAAATTCATTTATTCGCTCCAGAATTTTTTATGAAATTTCTTGGGATATTATATAGAAGCAATCATAAACCTAGCAATAAAGAAAATTGTACTTTTTTTTAAAATTTACTTTAAGTTCTGAGATACATGTGCAGAACATGCAGGTTTGTTACATAGGTATACATGTGCCACGGTGGTTTGCTGCACCTATCAACCCGTCATCGAGATTTTAAGCCCTGCATGCATTAGGTATTTGTCCTAATGCTCTCCTTTCCCTTGCCCCCAACCCCCTGACAGGCCCCGGTGTGTGATGTTCCCCTCCTTGTGTCCACGTGTTCTCATTGTTGAACTCCCACCTATGAGTGAGAACACGCAGTGTTTAGTTTTCTGTTCCTGTGTTAGTTTGCTGAGAATGATGTCTTCCAGCTTCATCCATGTCCCTGCAAAGACATTAACTCATTCTTTTTCATGGCTGCATTTTTTTCTTTTTTTCTTTTTTTTTTTTTTTTTTTTTGTTTTGTGACAGGGTCTCCCTCTGTTGCCCAGGTTGGAGTGCTGTGGCACAATCTTGGCTCACTGTAACCTCTGCCTCCTGGGTTCAAGTGATTCTCCTGCCTCAGCCTCCCGAGTAACTGGGATTACAGGTGCCCACCACCAAGGCTGGCTAATTTTTGTAATTTTAGTAGAGACGGGTTTTCACCATGTTGACCAGGCTAGTCTCAAACTCCTGACCTCAAGTGATCCTCCCGCCTTGGCTTCCCTGTGCTCGATCACAGGTGTGAGCCACCTCGCCTGACCCAATTACACCTATTTCTGATTATTATACTTTTTCTTTATTTTCCTAATCTTACTGCATTGGCTAGGGCTTTCCTAACAATATTGAAAAGGTGGTGAGAGGAAAGTGGAGCAAGATGCTCAAGTAGAATCCTCCAGCAATCATCCCACACCCCCACCCCACCCCTGCCCAGGACCACAAAATGGAAAACTCTCAAAATGAGAAAGCACCTTCATATGAACCAAAAATCAGACGAACAATTGCAGTATCTGGTTTTAATATCGTCTCAAGAAAAGAGGCGCTGAAGAGGACAGGAAAGACAGTTTCGAAATGCTAACAGCACCCGTCTCCTACCCCACGGCAGCAGCCCCATGGCACAGAGAGAGAATCTGTGTGCTGGGGGAGGTGGAGCGCAGTGACGACAGGACTTTGCACTGGCACTCGGTGCTGCACAGTCACAGTGGGAAAGAACACAGAGCAGCACTCAGCGGACACTCACAGGCATAGAATTTACACCAGCCCTAGCAAAGGCAAATCCTCAATCCCACTACTGTGAACCTGAGTTCTGGCAAGCCACACACTGCCGGCTAAAGGGCTCTGGGGTCCTAAATAAACTTGAAAGGCAGTCTAGGCCACAGGGATTGCAATTCCTGGAAACACCCTGGAGCCAGTGGACTTTGGGTGCACGTGACCTAGTGAGACACCGGCGGGGGCGGCCCAGGGAGTGTTTGTGTCAACCCTCACCCACCCTCAGGCCGTGCAGCTCACAGCACAGGGAGGGACTCCTTCCCTCTACTGGATGAGAGGAGAGAGGAGGAGAAAGAGGACTTTGTGTTGCCACTTGGGTACCAGCTCAGCCACAGTCAAATAACTCACCCAGCAGAGTCCTGAAGCTCCCCTGTTCTAGGCCCCAGCTCCTGCACAATATTTCTAGACACATACCGGGCCAGAAGGAAACCTGCCGCCTGGAAGGAAAGGGCCCCATCCTGGCAGCATTCT
The DNA here is from genome assembly GCF_002776525.5 of Piliocolobus tephrosceles. NCBI lineage: Eukaryota > Metazoa > Chordata > Mammalia > Primates > Cercopithecidae > Piliocolobus > Piliocolobus tephrosceles. The sequence goes on from NC_045437.1 coordinate 25,779,221, forward strand.
TCACTTCCTGACTAAATAGCCCATGGGCAGTAAATAAATATCAGCAATAGCCAGGCAGTACTCACCAGGGGTCTTGGGTGAGACTCAGAGCCATACTGGTTTTAAGGGTGACCCAGCACATCTCCAACGGTGGTGGCCACAGAGACAGACTCCTCTTTGAAAAAAAGGGAAAGAAGATACTAGTAAAGAGGACTTTGTCTTGCAATGAGGTTACCAGCTCAGCCATAGTAAATAAAGCACAAGCAGACTCCTAAAGTCCCAGATTCCAGGTCTTATTTCCTGGATGGCATTGCTGCACCTGCTCTGGGCTGGAAGGGAATATGCCACCCTGAAGAGAAACACACAAGCCTGGCTGCATTTGCCACCTGCTGACTAAAGAGCCCTTGGGGCTTGAATAAACATCATTGGTAGCCAAGCAGTTCTTGCCATGGGCCTGGGGTGGTAGTGGCCATGGGGAGAGGTCCTTCTGCTTGAGGAAAGGACCGGGAAGAGTGAGAACAACTCTGTCTTTAACTCAAGTGTCAGCTCACTCACAGTAAAATCAAGCACCAAGTAGGTTCCAAAAATTTCCAATTCTAGGCCCTAGCTCCTGGAAAGCATTTTGAGATTCACCCTGGTTTCTAGACCCACCCTGGGCCAGAAGGGTACCCGCACCGCGAAAGGAGAAAGACAATCCTGGCTGCTTTCACCTCCTGCTCAGCAAAGAGCACTTGGGTCTTAAAGAAACGTCAGTGGGAGTGAAGCCATAGTTGCCACAGGCTGTGGGAGACTGTGCTGGGCTGGCTTCAGGTCTGACCCAGCATGGTCCTGAGGACAGAGGCCATTTCTCTTACTGTTTCCTGTCTCTGAAGAGAAGGAGGAAGTAAAAGCTGAAAAACAGCAGGAATGAAGTCAGTGGCAAGACCAGCTGGCACCACTGATGACCAGGTCTGAGGTAAAAAGATTAACCCCCCCACTCTAACCACATGTGCTATCTATAGATCTCAATCTATCACTATCCTTTCATGTGGAACCCCTTAGAGTTGTAAGCCCTTAAAAGGGCCAGGAACTCTTTCTTCTGGGAGCTCAGTTCGTGAGATGCGAGTCTGCTGACACTCCCAGCTGAATAAAGCCTCTTCCTTCTTTAACCCGGTGTCTGAGGGGTTTTGTCTGCAACTCGTCCTGCTATAGTCCCAGTGCTGGTGGTCACAGGAGTGCTTATGTTGTTTCTCCCCTAACTCCAGACAGCTCTGCATGGAGAGAGAGAGACTCCATTTGTTCGGAGGAAAGTGAAGGAAAAGAACAAGAGACTCTGCCTGGTAATCCAGGGAATTCTCCCAGATCTTACTTAAGACCACCAAGCTGGTACCTCTATGAATCTGCAAGAGTCATAGTGTTACTGGGCTTGAGGTGTCTCTGATGCAGATATGACTGCAGTGACCAAAGACTTAAATCACAACCCTATATTTCCTTTGAATACTGGAATAGCCTTTTCAAGGATGGAAGGCTGGGTGCAGTGGCTCAAGCCTGTAATCCCAGCACTTTGGGAGGCTGAGGCAGGTGGATCACCTGAGGTCGAGAGTTCGAGAGTTCGAGACCAGCCTGACCAACATGGAGAAACCCCGTCTCTACTAAAATTACAAAATTAGCCGGGCGTGGTGGCACATGCCTGTAATCTCAGCTACTCAGGAGACTGAGGCAGGAGAATCACTTGAACCCAGGAGGCAGAGGTTGCAGTGAGCCGAGATTGTGCCAGTGCACTCCAGCCTGGGCAACAAGAGAGAAACTCCATCAAAAAAAAAAAAAAAAGGGGAGGGGGGCAGGCACGGTGGCTCAAGCCTGTAATCCCAGCACTTTGGGAGGCCAAGATGGGTGGATCACAAGGTCAGGAGATCGAGATCATCCTGGCCAACATGGTGAAACCCCATGTCTCCTAAAAAAATACAAAAAAATTAGCCAGGCGTGGTGGCGGGTGCCTGTAGTGCCAGCTACTCAGGAGGCTGAGGCAGGAGAATGGTGTGAACCTGGGAGGTGGAGCTTGCAGTGAGCTGAGATCTAGCCACTGCAGTCCAGCCTGAGCAACAGAGTGAGACTCCATCTCAAAAAAAAAAAAAGAATAAGAAAGGGGAAGAAGAAGAAGAAGGAGGAGGAGGAGGAGAGGAAGAAGAGGAGGAGGAGGAAGAAGAAGGGGCCCAGATGTGGTGACCCATGCCTATATGCCTATAATTCCAGCACTTTGGGAAGCCGAGGAGGGAGGATCACTTGAATTCATGAGATCAAGACCAGCCTGGGCAACATACTGAGATCCTGTGTCTACAAGAAATACCAAAATCAGCTGGACATGGTGGCGTGTGCCTGTAGTCCTAGATACTTGGGAGGCTGAGTTGAGAGGATCGCTTGAGCCCACGAGGTTGAGGCTACAATGAGCCATGATCATGCCATTGCGCTCCAGCCTGAGTGACAGAGTGAGACTCTGTCTCAGAAAAAAAGAAATAAACAAAGAAAGATGGGTACACACAAACACAGACTGTGGAGATTACAATAAATAACTAATTATTTAATGCCCAGACATTGACCAACATCCACAAGCATCAAGAGTATCCAGGAAAACATGACAACACAAAATGAGCTAAATAAGGCATGAGTGACCAATCTCAGAGTGATAGAGATATGTGAACCTTCAGAGAAAAACTTCAAAATAGCTGTTTTGAGGAAGCTCAATGAAACTCAAGACAACACAGAGAAGGAGTTCAGAATCCTATCAAATATATTTAACAAAGAGATTGAAATAATTTTTAAGAATCAAGCCAAAATTCTCAAGCTGAAAAATGTAATTGACATACTGAAGAATGCATCAGATCTCTTACCAGCAGAACTGTTCAAGCAGAAGAAATAATTAGTGAGGTTGAAGATAGGTTATTTGAAAATACACAGTCAGAGAAGACAAAGGAAAAAATAATAATAAACTATAAAGTGAGAAATAAAATAAAAACAATGAATCACACCTACCAGATCTAGAATATAGCCTCAAGAGAACAAATCTAAGCATTAGAGGAAGTAGACAGAGAGATCAGCATAAAAAATCTATTCAAAGAGGTAGTAACAGAGAGCTTCCCAAACCTAGAGAACGATATCAATATTCAAATGCAAGAAGGTTATAGAACACCAAGTAGATTTAACCCAAAGAAGATGACCTCAAAGGCATTTGATAAACTCCCAAAAGTCAAGGATGAAGAAAAAATTCTGAAGGCAGAAAGAGAAAAGAAACAAATAACATTTAAGGAGCTCCAGTATATCTTGCAGCAGACTTTTTAGTGGAAACCTTATAAGCCAGGAGAGAGTGGCATGACATATTTATAGAACTGAAGGAAAAAAAAAAAAAAAAAAACTTTCATCCTAGAATAGTATATTCAGTGAAAATATTCTGACGTCAAGAGTTTGAGACCAGCCTGGCCAACATGGTGAAACCCCATCTCTAGTAACAATACAAAAATTAACCAGGTGTTGTGGCGTGTGCCTGTAATCCCAGCCACTCAGGAGGCTGAGGCAAGAGAATCACTTGAACCCAGAAGGTGAAGGTTGTACTGAGCTGAGATGTGCCACTGCACTACAGCCTGGGCTACAGAGTGAGACTCTGTCACAAAAACATAGTAATAATAAAAGAAAAAGGCAAAAATTCAAACAACTAAATAGAAACTGGGCAAAAGAGTTGAACCAGTCCTCCACAGAAGAGGAAATGTGGAGAAATGGCTAATAAAAACATGAAGAGGGTCTCAGCCTAACAGGGGGAGATTTCACGTGACACCCACCAGACTGGCAAAAATCCCACAATCCAATCAATGTGAGTGTTGGGGAGAATGGAGAGTCGCAGAAATACCAGGCACTGCTAAGAATGGTTGTGAAATATATTTTTGTTATGCTTGTGTATGAAAGGCTGTGTGTTGCGTGTTATAAGGAAAATTACATTTCTTACCGGGGATGAAATTTTTAAAATTGAAAGTTACTGACCAGAAGAAACTTACACTTGTGTACAAAAAAAAATGCTCAAGGATGTTCCTAGCAAAACACAGTCCTAAGGGCCCCAACCTGGCCAAACACTCATCCGCAGGGAAATGAAGACATTTCCCATGCTCCCCTCATATGAAGGGAGATCACGCTGCAATGAAAATGAATCATGTCAATGTGGGTGGGTCTCAGGAAGAGAATGGAGGAGAAAAATAAACATCGAGCAGATGCTCAGAGCCATGCAGTATCGCAGCAACCACACAGGAGAATTTCTTCATATCAAAGTTCAAAACTACAGCCGAGGCAACAGAGCAAGACTCTGCTCAAAAAGACAACAAAAAGTTCCAAAACTAAATGGCATATTTTTTAGGGATGTACACATATGTGGTGAAAGAAACGTACTACGAAGGAAAATATGGGAATACTAAAGACTAAAGCAGGAAGTGATTCCCTCTGCAGGAGAAAGGAAGGGACTAGGACTCAGGCAGGGCCTCCAGGGAGCACCCAAAGTTATATTTCTTCAGATTCTCTTCCCTAAACTTGATGGAGGTCCTCTGTGTCCAATGTGTTGATATTCTTTATACCTTACCCATATTGTACAAATGCTTTATTTCTATTCAATATTTAGAAGACAGTTATAAATAAGATGCATTAAATAGCAAGATGGCAGATGAACATCAGGAAGGAACATCAGGAACATCCATGAGGTTCCATTCACAGAACCTCACCATGGATATGCTTATGACCAAGGGCCTGGTCTCCCCTCAAGACACAGTCAGAGATCAGAGGCCGCACCATCATAGCAGTGGAGCAGGACCAGCTGGGAAAGGGTCCTTCTATGACACCTGCTGCATCACAAGGCTGTGCTAATGAACTCAGCTGCCAGAACTCACAGAATATCAGTATCAGCACCGAAATATCACAGGAAAAATGGTAAGTTCTAAGTTTCTCCATTAATAGTAACTCTCAGATTAATCTCTGTCATCCATTGCTTCTCCATGAAATAACTTTTTATAGCTTTGCACGGGTCTATTTTTCAATTTATATTTTATTTTACTAACTGATTGAAAAGATATATATTGTGTGTGGTGTGTGATTTTATCTCTGTCAGGATAATCATAGTTTAACTTATATTATTATTATACCAATATCATTTGGTTTTTTAAGCTTTTCAATTCTGAGAGTATTAATCAGGGTCTTTCTATCACGTGAGACAGAAAACAAATCCAAACTGTGTAAGATAAAAAAGAATTCATTGATCACGAGAACTGAGAAGCCCCCAGACTTAATTTGCTTGGGATTCAGCCACATATACAGTTTCAAGTGGCGTCCTGTAACTCTTTCTCTCTCTAGTTCCCCAACATCGGCTCCATGTTTAGCTCCACAAACCTCTGACTTAAACAACATCACTGGCTCCTGACCAGGATTCCAGCTCCACAAACCTCAAGCTAGAACACCAGCCCGGCTTCTCCGCAGGTCTCCAGTTCCAAAACCTAAGACATTAGTGGCAGTACAAACTCCTCCGGGTGGCTTCCAGCTCCAGGACCCCAGACTTGAACCGCAGCACCAACTCTTCCCTGAATCTCCAGCTCCACAACCCTCAGACTTAAACAACAGTAGCACCAGCTCATTTGTAAATCTCCAGCTCCACGACTCTCAAACTAGAACAGCACCAGCTCCTCCCCAGACCTCCAGCAGCAAGACCCTCAAACTAGAACAACATTAGCTCCTCCCCAGGCCTCCAGCAGTAAGAACATCAAACTAGAACAACACCAGCTCCTCCCTGGGTCTCTAGTTGCATGACACTCAAACTAGAACAACACCAGCTCCTCCCTGGGTCTCCAGCTGCATGACATCAAACTAGAACAACACCAGCTCCTCCCTGGGTCTCCAGCTGAACGACACTCAAACTAGAACAACATCACTCACCCTTGGATCTCCAGCTCTACACACCTCACACTAGAAGAGCAACATTGGTTCCTCCACAGGTCTCCAGCTTTACAACCTAAAACATGAGTGGCAGCACCATCTCATCCCGGTAACTCTAGCTCCAGGACCCTCCGACTTGAACTGCAGCACCTGTTCTTCCCTAGATCTCTAGTTTGATGACCTTCCGACTTAAACAACAGAAGGATCAGCTCCTCCCTAGTTTTCCAGCTCCACGGCCCTCAACCAGAACACCATCAGCTCCTCCCTGGATCTCCAGCTGCCTGACCCTCACACTAGAACACCAACATCGGCTCCTCCGTGGGTCTCCAGCTCCACAACCTAAGACATCAAAGGCAGGATTGGCTCTTCTCATAGATTTCAGCTCCAGGACCCTCAGATTTGAACCGCAGGACCACCTCCTCCCTGGATCTCCAGCTGCACGACCCTCAAACTAGAACAACATCAGCTCCTCCCCAGGTCTCCAGCTGCACAACCCTCAAACTACAACATCAGCTCCTACCAGGGTCTCCAGCTGCATGACGCTCAAATAGAACAACAACAGCTCCTCCCTGGGTCTCCAGCTCTACTACCAGCAAACTAGAACAGCATCAGCAACTCTCCAGGTCTCCAGCTCCACGGCTCTCAAATTAGAACAACATCAGCTTCCCCCAGGTCTCCAGCTGCACGAGCCTCAAATGAGGAAAACAGCAGCAAACTAAAAAAACGTCCCTGGGCTTTTCTAGTTTGAGGGTCATACAGCTGGACACCCGGGAAGGAGCTGATTTAAATCTAGTTTGAATATTATGGAGCTGGACGCCCAAGGAGCTGGTGTTTTTCCAGCTTGAGGGTTGTGGAGCTGGACACCTAGAGGGGAGCAGTGTTGTTCTACTTTGAGGATGTTTGAGGGTCAGCTGCACGACCCTCAAACTAAAAAAACACTAGCTTCTACCTGGGTGTCCACCTCCATTACCCTCAAACTAGAATAACATCAACTCCTCCCTGGGTCTCCAGCTCCATGACCCTCAAACTAGAACAATGTCAGCTCGTCCTCATTTCTCCAGCTCCACAACATTCAAATTAGAACAACATCAGCTCCTCCCTGGATCTCCAGCTTCATGATCCTCAGACTTAAACAAGAGCAGCACCAGCTCCTCCCCGGTTCTCCAGCTCCGCAACCCTCAAAATAGCAAAACATCAGTTCCTCCTGGTGTCTCCAGCTGCACGACCGTCTGATCAGAAAAACATCAGCTCCTCCCCAGGTCTCCAGCTGCATGATCCTCAAACGAGAACATCAGCTCGTCCCTGGGTCTCCAGTTGCACAGCTCTCAAACTAGAACATCAGCTCCTATCCGAGTCTTCAGCTCCATGACACTCAAACTAGAACAACATCAGCTTCTCCCTGAGTCTCCAGCTGAAAGACCCTCAAACAAGAACAACATCAGCTCTTCCCTGAGTCTTCTGCTGCACGAGCCTCAAATTAGAACATCAGATCTTCTCAGTGTCTCTAGCTGCAGGACACTCATACTAGAAAAATGCCAGCTCCTCCCAGGTTCTAAAGCTGTACGTCCCTCAAACAAAAACACCAGCTCCTCTCTGGGTCTCAAGCTGCATGAAACTCAAACTAGTACAACACCAACTCTTTTCTGGGTTTCCAGCGCCATGACCCTCAAAGGCGAACAACATCAGCTTCTCCCCGAGTCTTCAGCCGCACGACCCTGAAACTAGAACATCAACTCCTCTCTGGGTCTCCAGCTGCAAGACACTCATACTAGAAAAACTCCAGCTCCTCCTGGGTTCTACAGCTGCACCACCCTCAAACTAAAGAAGCACCAGCTCCTCTCTGAATCTCCAGCTGCATGAACTTCAAACTAGAACATCAGCTCCTCTCCCGGTCTCCAGCTGAAGGACACTTATACTAGATAAACGCCAGTTCCTCCCAGGTTCTACAGTTGCAAGACCCGCAAACTAAAAAAACACCCGCTCCTCCCCAGGTCTCCAGCTGCACAGACCTCAAACTAGAACATCAGCTCCTCTCCAGGGCTCCAGCTGCATGACCCTCAAACTAGAACATCAGCTCCTCCCCTAGTCTTCAGCTGCATGACCCTCAGTCTAGACCATCACCTCCTCTCCAGGTCTCCAGCTGCAGGACACTCATCAAAAAAAAAAAAAAAAAATGCCAACTTCTCCCGGATTCTACAGCTGCATGACACTCAAACTAAAGAAACACCCGCTCCTCCCAAGGTCTGCAGCTGCGCAAACCTCAAACTAAAAAAACACCAGCTCCTATCCAGGTCTCCAGCTCCATGACCCTCCCATTGAAACACAACAGTTCCTCCCTGGGTCTCCAGTTCCAAGACCCTCCAATTAAAACAACCCTAGCTCCTCCCAGGTCTCCAGTTGAAAGATCCTCAAACTAGAACACCTCCCCTTCCTGGATCTCCATCTCCATGACACTCATAGAAGAACAGCAACACCGGCTCCTTCATTGGTCTCCAACTCTACAACCTTAGACATCAGTGGCAGCACCAGCTCCTCTGTGGACCTCCATCTCAACAACTCTCATAGACTTAAAAGGCAGCACCTGCTCCTCCCCATGGTTCCATTTCTGCCACCCTCCAATTTTAACAGGGTTAGCAGCAGCTATTGTCCAGGTCTTCAGTCCCACAACCCTCCCTGAAAAATCCCTTCTCATGAAATTCAGCAGTCAAGAAAACTGCAGCAGAAGTAAATGAATACATGTTTTGTTTTCAAATTGACATATCTTTTAGGTTCATGCAGTTCAGTTAACTTTTCTGCTTTCCATTAACCTTGCAATCTACTTATGTCCAATGTGAGATAGAAATACACCATTTGAAATGACGTTTAAAACTGAGAAATTTTTTTTTAATATGACCATTACACAGCTGTAGACACAATCTTATTTTTCTCTGCCTGTGCAGAAATCTTATGAAAATTCAAACTATGAATTTCTTTGTTGAGATTCCCAGAATACACATTAATCCCAAATGTTACTCCCCTTCTTAAAATCTTTTAACATGTGGCCATCACCTGAGCATAAATGCCAGCTCTCATCCATAGCCCATGGTGCCTAGTGCGGCCCTACCCTCTGCCCTGGTCTATGGACTCTCCTCTTAAATGCTAGCTCCCATCCACAGCCCACAGTGCCCAGCATGGCTCTGCCGTCTGCCCTGGCCTATGGTCTCCCCTCTTAAATGCCAGTGTCCACATATAGCCCACAGTGCCCAGCACAGCCCTGCCCTCTACCCTATCCTCTGCTCTGGCCTAAGGTCTCTCCCCTCTGCCATTCCCTTCCTGCAGGACAGGCCTCTGTCAGTTCCTCAAACCACACAGGTTCAGGCCTGACTCTGGGCCTTTGCCTTGCTATGCCCTCTGCCTGGGGTGCTTTTCCTGGGCTCCATATCCTCCTCTCAACCTGCTCAGCTCCAGGCTCTTGTCAACCCTCAGGTGGGTGCACACACGTGTCCTCTCACCTCTCCCTTCCCCTGCCCCAGCCTTTGCACAGGCTCTTCTCTGTGCCGGAAACACTCCCCCTCTCACCACAGGGATTTTTTCTCTAATTACTATTCATCCTTGGACTCTCCATTGAAATATCGCTCCCTGCCCAACCCCACACTCCGACTTAACCTTGGTTAAGTTGCCAACCCCTATCTCCTGACTCCAGGAAGTTAGACACTATCCTAGCACTTGGAAGTTCCCCATGACCACATTTTGCACACCTGTAATTATTCTACTAGGTTGGTACAGAAGTCATAGCGGTTTTTGCCATCACTATTAATGAACTGCAGCACCGGCTCCTCCCCACTTTTTTTTGTCATTACTTTTAAACACCACAATGACTGCTGCACCAACCTATTAGAATCATTTATATTTATGCATCCATCATCTGCCTTCCCCTCTAGAAAGGAAGTTCCATGAGAATAGAGGCCAAATCTACTGAAATCACTCCACCTTCCCAGCACATTGTTTGCCAATAATTATTTACCGAATAACTAATAGAGAAATACCTTCACTGTTGCTGGGATGAGGCATATGACATGGCCTCATCAATTCCATGGACAGTCAATTCCACGGACAGTTAGCATTTGCTCTTCACTCCTGCACCCGAGGCATGGCTGGGCTTAGGCTGATCTACTCTGGGCTTGACTCTAGGTTGAGGATGGGAACCATGTGTGCCCCACATGCCTCTCTTCCTGCAGCCAGAGCCGCCATTCCCTGGGTCATGTGCATCTCACAGGGAAAATCAAGAGCCATAGAGGGGAGGCCTGGCAGTATGCACAACTTCCAGGCTTCTGCTTGAGCCATGTCTGTGAAAATCTTGTTGGCAGAAGTAAGTCACCCAGCCACAAGCAACACCTATGGGATGGATAAGTCCATCTATCCTCCCTCGGGTCCAGGCAAGGATGTGGCTGTGTCATACTCTTATGGAGAAGTGAAATATTGAGGCCCAACACTCAATCACTCACAGCAAGAAATGTCAGCTTCTGTGTCCCCACGTTGTAATCATTCTTCACCAACGGGTTCGCCTAAGCTGACTTCCCTTTGCAATGGTGTTTGCAAGTTTAGGCCAGTGCTGTTCCCTGTGGAGGACAGAGAAGCCTCAGTTGGCTTCCATCTGTTGGGAAGAACAAGATACTAGCTTGGCGCAAAACAACCACAAGCCCCAGGTGGCCCACGTTCCATGAGACAGGAGGGGGCAAAAAACTGTAAGAGCTCAGGAAAACTTGCATCCTCAGCACCCTCCCCTGTGTCCTCAGCCCCCTCCCCTGAATGCCCCCATTTCTCCCTTTTCTTTCTTTCTCTTTCTTTCTTTCTTTTTCCTTCCTTCCTTCCTTCCTTCCTTCCTTCCTTCCTTCCTTCCTTCCTTCTTCCTTCCTTCCTTCCTTCCTTCCTTCCTTCCTTCCTTCCTTCCTTCCTTCCTTCCTTCCTCCTTTCCTTTCCTTTCTCTTTCTCTTTCTTGCTTTCTTTCTTGCTTTCTTTCTTGCTTTCTTTCTTCTTTTCTTTCTTTCTTTCTCTCCTTCATCTGGCTCTGTCATTCAGGCTGGAGTGCAATGGGATGATTCTGGCTTACTGCAACCTTCACCTCCCGGGCTCAAGCAGTCCTCAGCCTCCACAGTGGCTGGGACTACAGGCGCATGCCACCACACCCAGCTTTTTTTTTTTTTTTTTTTTTTTTGAGACAGGGTTTTGCCATGTTGCCCAGGCTGGTCCCGAACTCCTGAGCCCAAGCAATTCTCCCATTTCAGCCTCCCAAAGTGTTGAGATTACAAGTGTGAGCCACCAAGTCCAGCCTGCTTTATTTTTCTTTACAGTACTTGGAACCTTATTTATTTATTTATTTATTTATTTATTTAGACGGAGTCTCACTCTGTCTCCTAGGCTGGAGTGCGTGGTATGATCTCGGCTTACTGTAACCTCTGCCTCCCTAGTTCAAGTGATTCTCCTGCCTCAGCCTCCCGAGCACCTGTGACTACAGGAGTGTGCCACCACGCCTGGCTACACCTTGATCTCAGAGACTTCTGGCCCTCAGAACCGAGAGAAAATAGATTTCTGTTGTTGAAGCCCACAGTCTCTGGAACACTGTTAAGTAGCCCAGGGAACAGAACCTGGCACAGAACCTGGCTGGCCCTCTTGGGCGAACTGCTTTCTGCCAGGCTCTGGGGGTGGCGGGTGGCGTTTCATTGATCTCCTCCAGCACTTGCCGCTGTTCTGACTTCAGGAGTGTCTTCCATCTTCCTAATGTTGATAGCCTCACACAGGTGGCATCGTACTGGCATCCGTGAACCAGCACCCATGTATGCAGTAATTTCAGATATTAGTTATATTTATGCATGGTCATGGTCATACTCATAAATTTAATTGGACTTATTTTTTAAGAAAGTGAAACAAATCCTAAATTCTCCATTGTCGTGTAGGCCTCAGTTCCAGGAGCTGTCCTGTAGTTTCTGGAATAAAAGTGCTCCCAACCTGTACGTGGGGTCTCTAGACAGCTGCCTCATAGCCTGGGCCCCAGACAGCTCTGAAGTCAGAGGAGAGGGGCTTCAACAGGTTGTGGTGGGGTGAAATCCTGTCTGTCACCCATTAGGAGGGACTAATGCAGCAGAATCCTCTCTGAGGCAGCGACATGATCAGGAATTGTCAGTCATCAAGCTATCCCTTTGGAAGTTCTTCACGGGACAATACGTCTTAGAATTTTTAACACATACTGAAGTGCCACGAGATGGCTTACCTGTCCCGTTCCTACTCATGTACATTTATATTCACAGTAGAAACAGAAATCACCTTCTACATAACAAAGTCCTGAAAATTGTTACAGCTCTTAAGCCACGTGGTTCCTCAGCACCACATGAGCTGATCCATCCCAGCTAATGATCATGCGGACAGACTAGGATGTAACTGTAGACGCATCGGTATTTTATATGCATCAAATTTCATTTTTAAAAGACATTTTTAGAGGACAGAAATGTTATAGAAGAAATTTTAATGTTCCACAAAAGTATAAAAAGTAGAAAGGGAAACTAGTGCATGTGAACTAGGACTCCATGAAAAGTACCCAGGGATTGAAGCTGCACAACTTTGTGGACAGAAGTTTGCATAAATATTTAAGCGATATTAGTTCCTGAACATCAGGACTGAACATACAAGCAAGCCGTGGCAGGTCTGTGGTCAGAGACCTCTGGAGCCCTCGTTGAGAAGGCCCGGCTCAAGGGGCTTCCATTACTGGTTGAGGAGGGGAGGAGACACGCCACTCGCCACTCCCAGGGAGCCCCCAGCCACAGACTCTGGAAAGAACAATGGTGCAGAACATGAGGAGCAGCCACCAGGCGGCGGGTGCACCTGCGTCCCCTCCTAGGTCCCTTCTGCATCCCCTGCCTGCATCGAGGCAGCAGGGTCCACAAGCGCTCAGGGACTATGTGCAGGACACTCCAGAAAAGACCACACAATCTGAACTGGGGGCCACAGAGAGAGGACCTAAGGGGAAGGGCAGATACCCCACCCCTCCCCACACCCTGTCCTCTGCCCCCTGCCCCCGGCAATCACCTGGGTCTGTGGCAGCAGCTGTGATGACAAAGGCAGAGGGCAGGACCCAGCCCTGCGGGGGAACCTCCTCTCCATGTGGGGCTCCAGCAGGATGGGACCAGCCCCATTGCTTCTTTCTCCCTCCATCTTCCCAGCACTTGGCCCAGGCCTGCCACAGCCATGGGAGTGCACAGCTCAGCAGGTAACTAAATCCTCAGCTTTCTAGCTAGAGAATGAAAATGAGGGTACCCAAGGAGAAAGAACATTTTAGGGAGATTCAGGAGAGGGAGAGTCTTGGTAAGTGGTGTGTGGCCTCCTGGGCTGCCCTGAGCTGCACACATGTGGATTTGAGCTCATGGGCAGACCTCAGCCTAGACCCTGGCAGTGCACACAGAGAGCAGATGCAAACAGCCCCGAAGGCTTTGAGAAAGGAACTGACTGTGGAAACCCAGACCACAAAATGTTAGTTGAAACTTGCAGCCTGAATTTAATTGGGTTAATGCTCACTAAAACAAACCAATGCAAAATCAACATTCTTCACTGGAGTAAAATAAGATGCAGAGTCTCCTAACATAATATTCACAGTGTCTAGAATGCAATTCCACCTTACTAGGATATGAAGAACCAGGAAAATCTCAACTCACTCAGGAACCAGCCAGCCCATGCCCATGCCAAGATGACTGAAATGTTGTGATCTGCTGACAAAAACATGAAAATAGCTGTGATAAAATAACCCCACCCATAGTCACAAACACTCTTAAAACGAATGAGAAAGGAGAAAATCTCAGGAAAGAACTAGAAGATGTAAATATAAACCAAATGGACATCTTAGAATGGAGGGGCAATAAGTTCTTTTTGAATAAACTACACTGGATGGGATTATAGAAGACGGTAAAGAAATATCAGAATGGAACAAAGAGTCCGTGGATTTGAATGTAGATCAGTGGAAATTATCCAATCTTAACAACAGAGGAAAACATGAGAAAGGAATGCTTTAAATGAAATTATCTTCTCGTGGAGACTCAGTGTGCAGACTAGCTCGTAACTCTCCTGTCACTGGAGGGGCAGGTGACGGAGACCTACGTGGAGATTGATTCATCAATTCCAAGTAGCAAATATGGATTCTAGGCAAAGTATGAAAAGTTAACTATGTACATTTTATTTCATAGACAGTGATGCACTATGTAAAACTAAATCACCCCAAATATAATGATAGAGATAGGATGCAAATCAAAAGATGAAAAATAAAGCAAACGCCATGCAAACCCTCATCAAAGACAGCGGAATAAACCATGTTAGCATTAGGCAAAGTATGCTTTGAAGTAAACAAAATCACCAGGGATAAAGAGAAGAAGTAAATAGTGGCAAAAGGGTCAAGAAAACAACAATCCTAAACATGAATTCCCCAAGTACCAGAACTCTAAAATACTTGAAACAAAAATTTAAAAACCCAAGTCTTTGTTGTTGTGAATAGTGCCGCAATAAACACACATGTGCATGTGTCTTTAGAGCAGCATGATTTATAATCCTTTGGGTATATACAAGGGTGGTTTGATAGCTCAAAAAGTAAAACCGACTGATGCAATACATCATATTAACATTCTAAAGAATAAAAATGACATGATAATATCAATTGTTGCCAAAAGGCAGTTGACAAAGCAATATCAATCTATGATAAAAACTCAGCAACAAATATGAGAGAACTTCTCCAACCTGAACAGGGCATCTGCAGAAGGTCTACAGCTGCCATCACACTGGACAGTGAGGGACCCATGCTTTCTCAGTGGGATCAGGAAGAAGATAGGAATGCCCAGATTTTCTAAGCCTATTGGACATTACATTTAAAATCCCAGTCTTACAATAAGGCAAGAAAAATAAATAAAATGCATATTGATTGGAGACAAAACAACAGTGTCCTTAGTTGTAGATGACATGATTTTACACACAGAAAATCCCAAGAAACACAAAAACTAACTAACTAAATATCTCCCAGAAATATTGAAGGAATTTAGCAAAGTAGAATTTATGATCAACAAACCATATTTCTACATTTACATAGAAAGCCAATCATATTTTTACATAATATCAATGTATTATTGGAGATTCAAATATTTTAAAACATGTTTTTGTATAATAGATCCAAACAATGAAACATTTAGGTATGAATCTTTCCAAACATGTACAGGATTTCCATGTACTACAAGAGGCCTATGAAGACAGTTTTTGCATATATGTATATATGTATAAACAAATGGGTGTTGTGGCGGGTGGGTACTGTGGTGGGCAGGTGTTGACTCAGGTGTGGTGGGCGGGTGTTGTGGTGGGCAGGTGTTGTGGTGGGCAGGTGTGGGCTCAGGTGTTGTGGTGGGCAGGTGTGGTTTCAGGTGTTGTGGTGGGCAGGTATTGCTCTGGGCAGGTGTGGACTTAGGTGTTGTGGTGGGTGTGTATTGTGCTGGGCAAGTGTGGACTCAGGTGTTGTTATGGGCAGGTGTTGTGGGCAGGTGTGGGCTCAGGTGTTGTGGTAGGTGGGTGTTGTTGTGGGCAGGTGTTGTGGTGGGAAGGTGTTGTGCTGGGCAGATGTGGACTCAGGTGTTCTGGTGGGTGGGTGTTGTGGTGGGCAGGTATTGTTCTAGGCAGGTGTGCATTCAGTTGTTGTGGTGGGTGGGTGTTGTGGTGGGCAACATTGTACTGTGCAGGTGTTGACTCAGGTGTTGTGGTGGGTGAGTGTTGTGGTGGGCAGGTGTTGTGGTGGGCAGGTGTTGTGCTGGGCAGGTGTTGACTCAGGTGTTGTGGTGGGTGGGTGTTGTGGTGGGCTGGTGTTGTGCTGGGCAGGTGTTGACTCAGGTGTTGTAGTGGGCAGGTGTTGTGGTGGGCAGGTGTTGGCTCAGGTGTTGTGGTAGGTGGGTGTTGTGGTGGGTGGGTGGTGTTGTGGATGGGTGTTTTGGTGGGCAGGTGTGGACTCAGGTGTTGTGGTGGGTGGGTGTTGTGGTGGGTGGGTGTTGTGGTGGGTGGGTGTTGTGGTGAGTGGGTGTTTCGGTGGGCAGGTATGGACTCAGGTGTGGTGGTGGGCAGGTGTTGTGGTGGGTGGGTGTTGCCACCTGTTTGTCACCTCTTCCTGCCCCAGGAAAGTGCTGGTTCCCAAGAGCACTCCCAGGTGTTGGGTTGAGGTTTTCCACTGTGGGACCCAGTACCAATTCTGGGCCCCAGGAAATTCTCTCTGGACTCTGTGCTCTTACCCCCTGCATGGATATTGAGCTATTGGTAGGTCTTTACAAATAATACTGGGTCCATTATTCTGAGAGGAGCTGAACTCCTGTGTGAGATACCACATCTGAAACACTAGGGCCAAAAGCCAGCTGTACTCCCGGCCTGCACTGTCAACCTCACTAGGTGCCAGTCTTCCTTGCTGGGTCCGGCAGTCTGCTGGAGAAACTGGACTCTCCCAGCCTTTCTGGGGGCCGCATTTTGGCGAAACTGGACTCTTCCAGCCTTCCTGGATCCGGCTGTCCGCTGGCGAAACTGGACTCTCCACATTTTCCTGCATGTGTCACAAGCCAGTTGCATTGTGTTGTCATTTGCAAATGGTAAGATGCTTCCATTTTTAGCCGTATTGTTTGATGGCTTTTGGCAAAATAACTGTTGAAGAACAGAATGTAGTAATTGGCTATGCTGATCTCACTTTATTCCCGTTTTTCCTTTTTCCTTTTAATTTTGGTAGCAGCTTCATTGAGATGCAATTCACCTACCTTACGATTCACCAATTTACAGTGCACAATTCCTTGATTTTTAGTGGTTCACAGAGCCGTGCGACCATCACCACAATCAAAAGGAAACCCCATGCCCTTGAGTTATCACCGCCAAATTCTCCCGAGTCCTCAGCAGCCAGTCACCTACTCTCCATCTGTAGGATTTGCTTATTCTGGACATCGATAAAAATGAAATCAATATGTGGCCTTTCCTGGTGGCTTCCTGCCCGGAGCGTGAGGTTCCGAGGTTTATCGTGTGGCCGTGGCCGCGCCTCCTTCCTTCCTGTAGCCAAGCAACTTCCTATAGTGCGGGATTCTTGCCACTCAGCACTAAAGAGGCAAATAAACTAATGCAGCAGCTCCTCACCCTGTGGAGCCAAGCGGCTCAGTGTCCTGATTCCCCACTCCAAGGCCCCTTCACAAGCTACACTGCACCTGGTTTTCTCTTTTGTTCTAACTTATTTCTAAGAAATCTTTAAAGAGTCTACTTACTAGTTAATTGTATGTTGACAATATTTTTTAACAAATAACTTTCTATTTTGACATAGTTAAATGTATTAATTTTTTTCTTTCCTTATTTATTTCTATATTTATCTTTTTCTTTATTTTCTTTAATGCTTTTCAGGATTTCTTTTCAATGCTTAATGTTTATTATTGAATTTATGTAGGGATTTATATCATTTAATTTATTGTTTTTGGATAATGTGAGGTTGGTGACTGTAATTTTTTTTCCAATCTGTAATTGACTCCTTCTAATATTATTTATTAAATAGTAGATTTGTCTTTTTCCTTCCTACTTAATAGAATGTATATCACATACCAATTCCTGTTGAATAAACAATGCTCGTTCCACTTTTATTGTCTCTTTATTTGCCAGTGTCTTAATGTCCCATAAGGATAATCAGTTCCCTATTTCCCCATCAGTCACCACCTACCTGTCCATAGTACACATTAATTTCAGAGTATGTCAGAGCACATGTTCAATGTTAGCTACTTTAAAAATCAATGTAGCAAGCCATGCCTTGTAACAATGTTCTTGGGACTATCACCTAATAGTATTAAATATCAGGCAGTTTGAGAAGCAAGGTGCACTCAGCCACATAGACTCACATGCACACATAAGACTCGGTGAGATATCAGGAACATTTTTTTCTTAAATCAGAAATCACTGGTTATTTTTTGATATTCTAAGCGCAGTTTTCTCCAAATTATAACTCCCTGGTTTCTTCCAAAGTATTCAGCCAGAAAGAGATATAAATGTACATTTGAAATTGCCCAAAATGATGACTGATATAGAATACTGTCCTTCTTTAAAATATCCAGTCATTAAACTTTGAAAAGTTATGCTAGTAAGAACAGACAATCACCAGCCAGAGGATATTAATTTGAAAGCAGACAAAAATGGTTTTATATTTCTATTTTGAAAGTTCCATATAAAACAATTACAAATATCTGTTTTAGTGATCTATGTCATAGTTAGCCTGCACTTAGTACAAGTACAAAATAACAGTGATTAAAAAGAAAGCATTATACTTACTACTTTTTTTACTTTATACCATTTTAAATGAAATAATACAGCAAAAGAATACTTAAATGAAAACAACATACATACTATTTTTATGCAATGTTCAGCCCCCTTAGTTCAAAGGAAGATAGAAAAGAATGTTTATTATTCCTGTGAGAAGGAGGGGCACAGTCATTTCTATGAGTGTTTGACTTCAGGGTAAGTTACAATTTAAAATTTCCTACTGGGTTAATAGCAGGTACCAAAAGTTCAGAAGAGCAGCAGTAATTACTTCTCCCAAATACAGAGATTTATCAGGAATATCATGCAGCTTAGCATTATGCATATCCTGTTCTTTTCATTATGGCTTAAAATACATGCAATTTAATGTTACTTCTCCTGAAATATCCAAAGACTATGTCATAATCAGATTAGTATATTTGGCTATTTCAAGTTACATATTTTCTTCTTATAATTCAGTTTCTTTATGAAAGCACATACAAAAAGTACGTGTATAACAGAGGATGACTGATTCTGAACATCTCTGCCCTGTGATGAACAGGACATACATTTAACAGATTTCTCTGGATTGAACTAGTCTGGGTATTGTACATAGTTTGGTAATTCAGGCACTATGAAGGATTGTGTAAATCTTGAACAGGCTATTTTTCTTTCTAAATTGTCTAAAGATCACAGTCAATTGCTACATATATATATCAAGCTTTCCATGGCTTCAAAGCATTGATGTCCCAGCAAATTCTATGTTCGCTTTATTTTATCTTCTCTACTCCCTTAATAGTCAGTCTTGCTTGCTGCTGAGACCTCCATTATGTGCATGTGGCTTCCTGTTTCATGTGGTTCTGGATGCTTCTTTCTCTCCAGGCCTCTGCACCCCGCACTCTGCTGCATCTTGCTCTGTGTTCCCATAATAGCTTCATTAAACTCGAGCAAACACTTCTCTTGCTGGGCTTGATTTCACTCCAGTACATGACAACAATTTGGACACTGTCTTAAGCACTCATTAACTCACAGTTATTTTAATGATCTACTTATTTATTTCTTGTTACTGACTTCTCCAGCTTCATCACAGGATTCTGAGGATGAGAAGTGAAATTGAAGCCAAGACAGAGGATTGCTAGAGCAATACAAACTGCATTATCCTAAAAAAATTAATAAAAATTTTAAAAATAAACAGCATTATTTTTACATGAAGCTCAGTGTCTATGTTTGCTCTCCCTGATAAGTTAATTCCTTCTCTTGAGGGTCCTAGATTTCCCAAGCAAATAGAAGTTAGCTTTTCACAAACCCAGAGCCAGATAGCCTTAATGTTCCCTTCAGCTTGACCAAACTTGTGACAGTTTCTTCCTGATCACAGGACCCTGTCCTACATTTTCTTAGAACATTTACTTTAGAAAATTCTCCAGTGTGAATTCTTCCTTTGACCATTTGAGATGCAAATTTTCTCCCAATCACTAGCTAGTTTTATAATTTAGGACTGTCTTTTTTTCTCAAGGAGCCATCCCTTTGAAATGTAATCATCAGGAGAGATAGAGACCTCATCCCTTAGCCTCTGTGGGAGGGCGGGAGCCTAACTTCCCTAAACACCAACTAGCAAACACAAAGTAATCCATATAATTCAAAGTTACCCACATAATTTATTTTAGTGAGGGCACTACATTAGTATCTTTTCACACTGCTGATAAAGATATACCTGAGACCGAGCAATTTACAAAAGAAAGAAATTTAATGGACTTACAGTTCCACAGGGCTAGGGAGGCCTCACAATCACGGTGGGAGGCAAGGAGGAGCAAGTCACGTTTTACATGAAGGTGCAGCAGGCAAACAGAGAGAGCTTGTGCAGGGGAACTCCTTTATAATACCATCAGATCTCATGAAATTTATTCACTGTCATGAGAACAGTATGAGAAAGACCTGCTCCCATGATTCAATTACCTACCATTGTGTCCTTTTCACAACATGTGGGAATTATGAGAGTTACAAGATGAGATTTTGGTGGAACCCAGCCAACCCATATCTGGCACCTATTTTATTTTAAAGTAAAATAAAATTATATAACTTAGAGTTATATGTCATAATTATATATTCTAATCGTGTATATCATAATATGTATATACACATAATAGTTCTATTCTAAAAGTTGAGTATGCTATTAATATAGCAAACTGAGGTGCTAGTAAGCCAATGGGAAACTAGCCTCCATTACTGAAAATATAACTTTAAAAGAAGGACCGGGAAGAGAACTTCCTAATATGGCCAGTGGAGATTTTGTGTAAGAATATTAAATCCTCTGGGCAGGCCATTAGAAATTGGTAGCTAAGGATCCTAAAAATACCACATACAGAAGTCACACTATAAAGTCCTGAAAATATTCTTAAATATGGTGAGAAGCATATCAACAGGTAAAAAGTATGTTTTTACTTCTCTTCTTGGAAAACAGAAGAAAGACTACTAGAAAACAACCAATGAAACATGGGAAGTTAACAAAGTGGATAACACTGGTTTGTATTATTGGAAGAGTCCTGCAGAGTTGCATGTGACATGCAGGGCAAATGTAGAGTGAGCAACAGAATGCCTTGGAGATGGGACAGGATCTTAAATTAGGAAGGAACACATATATTTGATAAGGAAAACCTCCAAAGCAGAAACAAGCACAACAAATTCAGAGTCCCTCTACTTTGACCTCAAGAAGGGACACTAAAGAAAAGAAAAATAATCAGTTTCAGATACAGGGGAAAGAGTGTCAGGAAGCCATAAGTTCATTATGTCAGTCAAGGTTGTTGATTACTAAATAACCAAAAGTACTCTATATACTTTAAATGAGAAAGGGATTCATTATTGAGTAAGTTGTTCATTGAACCATTAAATAATGATTGGAGGAACAGAGTAGCTGTGTATCTGCTTCTCTCGCCAGGTGCCTCCTCAGAAACATATAACCACATATTACCTGGGGAGAAACCTCCAACTCTGCAACTTATGCAACTGTGGGCACAAAACAAGTATTTTGACTAGAGGACAATAGCTACTACTGCCACCAGAAAGGTGCCATTCTGTGCCCTGGCAACCATTAGAAACCTGTGCTGCTGTTAATTATGAAAAATAACATCAATTCACTGCTCACATCTGCAAAAAGCAGAAGTTCTATACTGAATTTTTTCCTTACACTATTCCATTTTGTAGAGACATCTCAAGTGGGCCTATTTAAGTAACAAAAGACTCAGTTCTAACTCCAAATGGAGCTAGAAATATGTTTTGATTCCTTGCAAGAATGATAGAACTTGTATTTTCTTATGCATAGAACGGGTATTCGAAATGCATTCTTTGCCATCCTTCATTTTATAGTAAACTTTCAATAGCTAGCAGAAATCTACAATAAAATGTTTAACAAAACTTCATCTCATATAAACAAAGTCACATTTTTACATAAGGTGACATTGCTAGTTGAGTGTTCTTCAACACATTATTTTCAATTTCAATTCAATTTTCAATCTTTCAATTCTAAGATCGTTACTGATAAGGATCTATCTATCAGAGGAGTTTTGAAAATTAAAGAATAATACTATTTGTGAAAATATTTCTGGGGATAAGTTGATAAACACTTTATCTTTTTAAGTTTTTACTGTATCAGGTTAAAAAAAGAAAATCTGGTGATCTTCAGTTGCTCTACTTATTTTTTTCAATATTTAAAAATTTTAAAACTATGATATGATTTACTTATTGATTACGCATATTTTTCACTAACAATTTCACGGCCTAGAGGACAAAAATCTTTTTCTATTTTGTTTGATTATGTTTGCCAGGAGATTGACATAGGGTAAGTCATAGGCCCGTAATAAAAACGAATGACTGAATAAATGTCTTTTTTTAAAACATACGCACAAGGGTTAGGATAAAACTCCTCTTTCTCATCCTCAAACACGGATTAAGTAGTTTGAATTAAATAATCAATTGCTATATTTCATCTACTTTGTCAGTAGGTGTCTTAGTTTGGAATGCTATAACACAGTGTCATAGATTGGATGGCTTATAAACAACAAACATTTATTTTTCAAAGTTCTAGAGACTGAAAGTCTGAGTTCAGTGTGCCACCATGATGGGGTTCTTGTGAGGCTCCTCTTCTGGGGTGCAGACCACCGACATCATGTTGCAGCCTCACATGGTGGGAAGAGGGCAAGAGAGTTATTTAGCTCTTTTTTATAAGGCCACTAATCCCATTCATGAGGATCCACTGTCATAACCTAACTACCTTCAAAATCCCTGCTACCATATAGCATTTCACTGTGGATTAGATTTCAAGATATGTATTTTGAGAGGGACACAAACATTCAGTCCATTACAATAGGGCTTGTAAATGATAAATGGGTACCCATATCTATGTTATAACTATACATTTCTTTTTATTTTTGTCAGTGTACATACATAACATGTTCTTGGGTATATAAATACTTTAAGGTATGGAAATACATAGTTCTTAAATTTTTGTGCCTTTTGTCTGTAATTATAATTCAATGTTTTTTCATATTCTTATATAAATGTAATGATTGCTTGTAAATTACTCAGATATGTACATTGAAAGTACAATCTAAGATTTAAATTGACAAATGAAAAATTATGGATGGTAGAATTACTAAATGAAATGGCTTTCATTGTTTCATACAATGTACTTAGAATTTTTTACTTGAAAATGTTTCTAATTCTGAAATAAAATATTAAAAATAAAAAGATATTTGAAACTAGACTTTTCTAGCAGTGGTCTGTGAAGATAATTTTTGGAGAGTATATGACAACATTTATTTAGATAAATTCATTTCTTAAGTAGGAAATAAATGTGGTATCATTAGCATTTCACACAACCTTTAACTTGAAGTATAAAACTGTGTCTTTTTATTGCCAGTTGTATCTGTTTTTAAGGATTTGTCTCATTGTGAAAAATAGGGCATAATAGAACTTAAAGTCATAGAAAGTTTTTTGAATTTGGTTCATATACTTTTCCTGCTTCTCAATTCTGGAAAATAGATATACCTGGAGTAGTATGCATTTCAGTGAAGGCACAATGGAAAGCTTCTCTCTTCAAATGAGAAGTAGACCTTACCAGAATTAAATTTGAAATTTGTGTTCTAATTTCTTATTTTATTGACGCAGATACACACCTAAAAAAGCAGTCACTGAGGCTTTTTTTTTTTTTGAGATGGAGTCTCGCTCTTTTGCCCAGGCTGGGATAAAATGGCGTGATCTTCGATCACTGCAACCTTCGTGCCCAGGCTGGGATACAATGGCGTGATCTTCGATCACTGCAACCTTCGCCTCCTGGGTTCAAGAAATTCTCCTGCCTCAGTCTCCCTATTAGCTTGGATTACAGATGAGCTCTACAATGCCTGGCTAATATATATATATTTGTATTTTTAATAGAGACGGATTTCCACAATGTTGGCAAGACTGATCTCAAACTCCCAATCTCAGGTGAGTGCTGGGATTACAGGTGTGAGCGCTAGGGCTTATTTTTCTTAACTTTATGTATAATTTTTAATTTGTCTATTTTGCGTAGTACAAGACACGTTAGACGTACAGAATCAAAGGGACTTAATATTTTGAGACACAAGTTATATGCCGAAATATTTGTCTTATTTCATATCGTTATTTTCACAATTAACTTTGGAATTGATAGTACCATTATTATTTTACAGTAGACAAAACAGAAACTGACTAACTCATTCAAGGTCAAATATTCCTGCTGATTCACCATTCTGAAAAGAACAGATAAAAATTATTGACTGAGAATCTATCCTTTCAAACATGCTATTTCTTAAAAACACCCTGGCATTCATCCCACCTCTTTTCATTTTATTTAAAAAGAAATCGTAAATTAATAAATTAATAAATCCAGTTAAGAATGTCACCATTATCCTCCCTCCAACTCTCATTAGAGAGTTAACTTGCCAGTTTTCTTCCACAGCCTCAGATCTTAGAGGACAATATGGTTTTGTCTCTAAAATGTAACTTCACATGAGCTGATGCTTCATTAAAAAAAGATAAATGCAATTATGTTGTGAATTTCTTGTGACTTCCTAGAATTTTTGCTTCTAAATCTACTTTGACTTCAATTTACATATACACAAAACACATGCGACTATACACAATCATTTGTATTGTTGCAGTAACAGATTATCACAAACATAGTGGTTTAAACTAATACAAATTTATTTTGTTGCAGTTCTGAAAATCAACTTTCCCAAATGGGTTTTACTGGAACAAAACCAAGATTTCCGCATGGTCATGCTCTCTCTGGAGGTTCCAGGCAAGACTCTGTTTACTTGACGTTTTTAGTTTCTAGAGGCTGCCAAGGTTCCCTGGCTATGGCTTTCTTTTACTTTTAAAGTTAGCAATGGACAAGTATCTTTCTTACATTTCATCACGCTGACATTGCCGCTTCCTTTATCTGCTCCTTTCATTTTTTTTTTTTTTTTTTTTTTGAGACTGAGTCTCACTCTGTCACCAGTGGTACAATCTCGGTTCACTGCAACCTCCGGCCTCCTGTTTCAAGTGATCCTCCTGCCTCAGCCTCCTGAGTAGCTGGGACTACAGGCTCCCACCACCACGCCCAGCGAATTTTGGTATTCTTAATAGAGAAGGGGTTTCACCATGTTGGCCAGGATGGTCCTGATCTCTTGACCTCTTGATTCGCCTGTCTCGGCCTCCCAAAGTGCTGGGATTACAGGCGTGAGCCACCCCGCCCGCCCTACTTTCACATTTAAGATCTCTCGTGATTATATTGAGTCAACCTTGACAATCCAAAATGGTCTCCCCATCCCCAAACCCTTATTGTAATCACATTTATAAGATTTCAGTCTGGGCGCGGTGGCTCACGCCTGTTACCCCAGCACTTTGGGAGGCTGAGACGAGCGGATCACGAGGTCAGGGGATTGAGACCATCCTGGCTAACACGGTGAAACCCCCTCTCTACTAAAAATACAAAAAATTAGCTGGGCAAGGTGGCCGGCACCGGTAGTCCCAGCTACACGGGAGGCTGAGGCCGGAGAATGGGGTGAACCTGGGAGGCGGAGCTTGCAGTGAGCTGAGATCCGGCCACTGCACTCCAGCCTGGGCGACAGAGCGAGACTCCGTCTCAAAAAAAAAAAAAAAAAGATTTCAGTTATTAGGGAGTGGACATTTTATGGAAGTGTTTATTCTGTGTGTGTATACATAGATAATGTATTTTAAAAATATAAATCTTCAAACTGGAGGCATTTAATAAGCTATGTTCTTGGCATGGGGTATCTAATTCTTGCCTAAAAGTGAAACATTTGAGAAAGTGTGTTTGATTTTTATGTCCACAGAGTGACATTTAATAAAAGACCGTTCCAGTGAACTGGAAGGTCCACCCTTAAATAAGCATTAATTTATTTCATATCATTACAATGTTAGAAGATAAATTATAAGAAAAATGTGCTTCAGGCTTAAATATTGTAATTAAATACATGCAAGATATATGGCAGTATAAACTGGGGCTCGAAAGAAAATGTTATACATAAACAAATGTCTCATTTGCCAAATATATTTTACTGTAATTTTTGAAGGAGATATAGATAACCAGGAGATATACATGACCAAAACATTCTTTAAATTGATAATTAAACAAAGACATCTCCTCTATATAGTTTCTCTTCTTAAAAAATTTCAAATAACAGATGCACAATATCATCTTTTATAAAAAATTTACTTCTGTCTATATATGGGAAAGTTCATAAAATTTTTCCAATATCCTTAATAATTTATAATTTTGATGATAAAAATACATAACAATTTGTAACCAAGCCTATTTTTATTTCATGAACCTATTAATACTGTCATGGTTATATGAGATCCACCTGGGACAGATATATATTGAATTATAAAAAGGTTTTAAGTCTCCAAGGCAAATGCAGGTGATACTTTAGAAGATCTGAAATGGAGAAAAATATAGCAACCTAAAACTCTACAGGCAAAGGAAGCAATTTAGCTTAACTTCAAATTAAACAAAAGCAAATTACAAATCACATGCAAAATTACCCGTTTTGCATATGTAATTACATGTTTTTATGCATCACTAGATATAACTTTTTAAATTTAACCTCAGAACTTGCCTTTCTACTTTGACCAAAATTATACAAATATATAAAAGGATTGTATTAATACCATCATACCTTGACTTTCCTTTGCAAAACACTGCTTCTTCATTATTATTTTCTTCTCAATTAAGAGCAATGGCATTATCTTATTTTCTCTCATTTCCTAGTTTTATTCCTGCCATTGTCTCAAGGATCCTTTGATTTCTCTCCTTCCATTTGTTGTTAACCCAAAGTTGTTTAATATTAAATTTGTTCAATAGCTATGACCACCAAGCATTTTTAAGACTATTAACAATATCAATTTGCCTTGTTTTAAATCAGCGATTCGTGAATCTGGCTACAACTTGTAATGACTCCAGTTTTAAACAAATATCAATTTTCAGGTCCCTCCTTGGAGATTCTAATTTAATTAGTGTGTGAAATAACATGGCCATCAGAATGTCTTTAAAACTCTTCACGTGGTTCCAGAGTGATTTCCAGGTGTAAAAGCATTGTAGGAAGCACCGAATAGCTCAAGGCCTAGGAAATTTTCTTACTTCTCTCTGCGACAAGTATGTTGTCAGTTGTTGAAATAAGCCATCTCTAATTCTCAAAATAGTTCAGTAAGGTAGATTTGATTATCCCCACTTTAGAGATGAAACATAGATATCAAAAAAGTACAAGTAACCTGTTCAAAGTCACACACCGAATCATTTCACAACCCAGGATTAAAAGCAAGGTCTGTCAGATTACAAAATGCATTCTCTTCAGTTGGGGAACCATTAAAATACATGTTAATCTATTTTCTATTGTCCTCAAACATTTTTGTGTTAATATTTCTAATTTTGGGCAATACATTCTTGCCACCAAATTCTACTCAAAATGCAGGATTTTAAATACGAAATAGCACTAAAGATTTAGACTACATTTTAGAGGATGTTAGATAGTTTGAAAATATTTAAAGCAAAGATAAAGTGAGATATAAAATTAAACACTACAGCAAGACATTATACATATACATTTCTCCTATTCGGTTATGTATTTCTAACTGACTCATGCTGTATTCTCATGGAATCTATATTACATTAAGAGCTATGCACTCCACACTTTCTACTTTAATATTTATAGTGCTTAACAGAAAACTAAATTTTCTTCAATTTTTATTTAAAGACAAAAGTTAAAAATTTTAAAGTGAATTTCTTCACTTTTTAAGGAATAATTGAAGTACTCTTGAAGACAAGTGTTTTCTGAATAATTATTAGCATACTCTTTTAGTTATAAATTATACTAAAATCATGGGATGTGAAGCATGAAAATATTTGCTAAGTTAATTCATCTTCTTGTATTTATTTCATGAGAACTTGACGAGTACTTTCCTGAAAATTTTGTAGTGATATATTTCATGAAGGCAGCCTAAGTAAGAATTAAGATCAATGGCCTGCAATGAGTAGCAAGATTTTTAACCTTGCACTGCCACTGCATTTATAACTTTTACGATTCTTTTCACCTTACAAATTCTACATTTTTTTCCTCCCAGTACGTATTATTCTTCCATATTCGTATATAAAGAGATTTCTGTTGTTTTATTTTTCTTTTCTAAATAAAATCTTTGGAATATTTAAAGAGAAATTAATTTAGACATAAATAATCTTTATTTCAGAGGCCAGTAAATGTCAAATGTTAGCCTTATCTTAAATTTGCTAAACTACTACATATTATATTTCTCCTGAATTCGGGCTTCATACAAGAAGTTTGTTCTATATTTTTAAAGGTGTAATTTGGTACTATTTAAAAACTAACAATAAGTATTGATTTAAGAAAGGACAAGACATTGCTAGAATTTAGGTAATTATAAAAATCATTGTGAAAGAATAATAAAATGAAAAATTTATCTGACTGTAGGAGTACATTGAAGTTAGTAGCCATCCAGCATTTGCTAAGATCTAATTTAAAAAGAAGACTAAATCAGCATTTTTACTACATGTGGCTTTAATCAGTGTGATATAATTCTCAGTTCCTTTGATTAATGAGTACATTCTCAGCTATTAGGTGTTACCTATTTGTTCAGAAGCCATAGAAACACTCCAACTTAACTGGCTTAAACACACTTTTTTACTTACTTAATTAGCTTATCTAGAGTTGCTAATAATCACACAGTCTTGACTATGAACCATGTAATTATTTTGACATTAATTCTCTCCCTGGGATATCTTATTCTTGATGTCATCATTTCTGCACTTCAGTTTCTGGCTAGTAATTTTATAACTGTAATAAAACTACTACTGGAAGATATGCATGAATATTATACTTTAAAATTCTGTGGGATAAATAGGTGTCAAATTTCATTCTCGCTGTAACAGCAACTATATGCTATATACAATCTGATCATTTACAAAAAAAAGTGAGGTAAGAAAACTATTTATATCCCTTTAAGAAAGATGAATCAAGGTCATTTTTATCAAAACATATAGATAGAAACTATGTTTTTCTAGTCTGTTTTGTGCTGTTGTAATAGAATACCCAAGACTAAGTCATTAATAAAGAACAAAAATATATTTCTCACAATTCTGGAGGCTGGGAGGTCCAAGATGAAGGCACCCACATTTGGTCTACTGAGTGTCTTCTTGCTGTATTCTCACATGGCAAAAGGAGGAGAGTAAGCTAACTGAACACTGCATGAAACCCCCTTTACAAGAAACCTTAACCCATTAACTAGAGAGCAGCCCTCATGGCTTAATCACCTGTTAAAGGATTCATCGCAATACTATCACATTAGAAACACTTGAATTTTGAAGATGACATATTTAAAGCCTAGAATTCCACCACTGGACACCAATATTCAGGTGCTTCTCACATAGAAAATACATCTATTTCATACAAATAACCTGAAAGTCTTAATTTATTCAGTGCCAACTTTAACATCTAAAGTTCAAAGTCTCATCTAGGTATCATCTAAATTAGATAGGGATGAGCCTCATAACATGACTCATCCTGAGACAAATTTCTCTCTCCATCTGTAAACTATAAAATTAAGCAAGTTATATGCTTCCAAAATGCAATGTTGGGATAGGGAAAGCATAGACATTTCCATCATGAAAGGGAGAAATAAGCGAGAAGAAAGGAGTGATAGGTCCCAAGTAAGTCCAAAATCCAAGAGCGCAAGGACCATTAAATCTTAGGGCTTGACAACAATCTCCTTAACTTCATTTATTCGCTTTTAGTCACAGTAGGGCACAAGATTGGCCCCAAGGATTTTGACAGCCATGACATGATGACTTTGCTGGGACTGGCCCAAACATCAACTCTCGTGTATTGAGGTCATATGCCTGCAGATTTTCCAAGCTGATGTTGTATGCTTGTCGCTCTCCAGTTCTGGAGTCCTGAGAGTGGTCCAGCCCTCAGGGCTCCATTAAGTGTTACTCTAGTTTTAACTCTCTGTGGTGTTCCCAACCCCATTGTTCTGATGGACATTACCCTAGTGGGGGTCCTTTGTGACAGCTTGGAGCCTGCAGCAGGTCTCCTTCTGGGCCCTGAGGCTATTCAAGACATCTTTTGAAATCTAAGTGGAAGTAGCCATGTCTCATAGCTCTTGTCGTCTGCATGCCTGCAGAATTGCAGAATTAATAGTACTTGGATGCTTTGAGATGCAAAGTTTGTGCTCTCCAGAGTGGTGACCTGAACCATACTTGGACCTGCTTGAGCCATAGCTGGAGTGATTGAGAAATGCTGCCCCCAAATGTGGGTAACTGAGCCCCAAGGAAGCCATGGCCAGCTAGCACTGAGGTTCCACAGACACCCTGGGCACTTTCCCTAAAACTATTCTGTCCCCCGCACCTCCCACCCAAGGTCCTAGCACTCTAGGCCTGTGATAAGAAGAGCATCCCTGAAGATCTCTGAAATGCTGTTGAGGTCGTTCTCTCATTGTCCTGATAAAAAAAAATACCTGGCTTCCTTCTAGACATACCGTTTTCCTTATCAAATGGTTCCTTGGTCATACCCCTGGCTTTCTCTCCTAGACATGCTTAAAAATTCTTTATATGGCCATGGTAAGAACTTTCCAGATCTTTATGTTCCACCTCCTTTTAATTTAGAATGCCACCTTTAAATAATTCATCTATTCTTGAACTTACTAGTAGTTAAGTTTTTATAACTCAGTAGTTAAGAGAAGCCATACAGCATCTTGAATGCCTTGCTACTCAGAGATTCCTTATGCCAAACATCCTTTTTCATTACCACTAATTCTGCCTGCCATAAAGTCCTGGGACATGGACATACTTCATCAAAGTTCTTTACCACTATATAGCAAAGTTTATTTTTCCTCCAGTTTCCAATACCTTGTTTCTCCTTTTTATTTGAGACCTCATCAGAATAGCCTTTACTCTTAGATTCATGGAAGAAACACAGACTTTTTTCTGACATTCACTTAAAAAGGGTTCTGGCCTCTACCCATTACCCAGTTCCAAAACTGCTGCCATATTTTTAGGTAATTGTTATAGCAACATCTAATTCTCAGTTCCACTTTCTGCCTTAGTCTGTTTTATGCTGCTGGACGAGAATGCCTGAGACTGGAAAATTCATAAATGACAGAAATTTATTTCTTACAGTTCTAGGGGCTGGGAAGTTCAACATCAATGCACTAGTGTCTGGTGAGGACCTGCTTGCTGTGTCTTCACATAGCAGAAGATCAAAATTGCAAGCTAGCAATCTAGCCAAATGCTTTCTGAATCCTCTTTTTTTAAACGACCTTACTTGCGTTAATAAACAAAGCAGGCTTCATAGCCTAATGACCTCTTAAAGGCAGCACCTCTGAATACCATTACATTGAATTCACTTGAGTTTTGAAAGAGACCCATTAAACCACAGCAAGTATGGACACTGGTTGCATTCAGTATTACCTCGGTTGCCTAAAGAAAAGTTAGCCTTACTGAGCTTAGTCTCTCCATCTTTGTCAGAAATAAGTGCAATTACCACATTGTAAAAATAATTTTAAATGAGACAGTACATGAGGTTTTATATATAGTAAGTAATTGATACGCAGTTAGTAAGTATAATTAGCCAACTGACATTGTTGAGAGTATTTGGAGTCTTATTTGCTTCTTTTGATTCTCAGTAACTACCACAATGACAGCAACTCTTATGCCAGTGGTTTGCTACTGGTTGAGTTTGTATTTGTGGAGTTATATAGTTATATGAGAGGGAGAGACAGAGAGAGATATCAACGTTTCAGAGAGTGTGTGAGAGAGATTTTCTTTATCCATTCATTTGTTGATGAGCATATCTTGGCTATTGTGAAGAAAGCTGTAATAAATATAGGTGTATGGAATGGGTATCGCTTTGAGATACTGATTTTATTTTCTTTGTATATCTACCCTAAGGTGGGGTTGCTGGATAATATGGTAATTTTAAATAAGAAATATTTCTTATTTAAAAAATAGAAATTTTTCCAATTTTTTGAAAATCTTCATACTCTTTGTCATTTAGCTGTATCAAATTACATTTTCATCAATAGTGTAGAAGAGTTCTCTTGTTTTCCACATTCTCACCTATGCTTACTATCTTTTTAAAAATGTTTTCATTCATTTAGGGGAACAAGTGCAGTTTTGTTACACAGATACATTGTGCATTGGCAAAATCTGGGCTTTTAGGTACCCATCACAAAAATGTTATATATTGTAACCATAATGTAATTTTTCTTCCCATTTCCCCTCCCACCCTCCCACCTTTCTGAGTCTCTGATGTCTATTATTCCAATCTCTATGTTGATATGTACATATTATTTACCTCCTACTTTTAAGTGAGAACCTGCAGATTTTGACATTTTTGGGGGAGTTATTTTAGTTAACAAAAAAGCCTCCAGTTCCATCCATGCTGCTGCCAAAGGCATTATTTCATTCTTTGTTGTGGCTGAATAGTACTCCATTATATATATATACACACACACACACACACACACACACACACACACACACACATATACAGATACATATACATATATATTTTTTGCACCACATTTTCATTATTCAAACATCTATTCATAAGCAGGTTGATTCCATATCTTTATTGTTGTGAAGAGTGCTAGAATAAACATATGAATGCAGATATCTTCTTGATTAAATGATTTATTTTCTTTTGCATAGATACCCAGTAGTGGAATTTCTAGATTGAAAGGTAGTTGTATCCTTGGTTCTTGAGAAATCTCCATACTGTTTTTCATAAAGGTTGTATCAATTTACATTCTCGCTGACAATGTATAAACATTCCCTTTTCTCCATATTCTCACCAACATCTTTTTTGGTTTCTAAATTTTTAGTAATAGCCATTATAACTGGTATAAAATGATAACATATTGTTGTTCTAATTTTCATTTCTCTAATTATTAGTGATGTTGAGCATTTTTTTCATATGCTGGTTGACATTTGTATGTCTTCTTTTGAAAGATATCTGTTCATGACCTTTGCCCATTTTTTAATGGTTTGTTGTTCTTGTGGTGGTGGTGGTGGTGATTGAGTCATTTGAGATTTTTTGTAGATTCTGAATATCAGTTATTTGTTGGATGCATAGTTTGAAAACATTTTCTCCTATTTTCCAGGTTGTCTGTTCACTCTGCTGATTTTTTTCTTTTGCTATACAGACTCTTTTCAGTTTAAGGAAGTCCTATTTGTCTATTTTTGTTTTTATGGCATTTGCTTTTGAGGTCTTAGTCATGAATTCTCTGAATATTCCAACGTTTTGAAGAGTTTTTCCTATTTTTTTCTTCTATCATTTTTATAAAGTCTTACATTTAAATCTTGTGTCAATTGTTTATATACAGTGAGAGACAGAGATTAAATTTTATTCTGTATATGACCATTCAAATTTCCCAGCATCACTTATTGAAAAAGATGTCTTTTCCTCAGTGAATGTTTTTGTCAACGTCGTCAAATATCAGTTGGCTGTAGGTATATGGTTTTATTTATGGATTCTGTAATCTGTTCCATTGGGTTATGTGTCTGTTTTAACACCAATACCATGCTGTGTAGATTACCACACCTTTGTAGTATAATTTGAAGTCAGGTAGTGTGATGCTTCCAGCTTTGTTCTGTTTGCTTAGGATTGCTTTGGCTATTTGGGGTTTGGGGTCTTTTTTTTTTTTTTTTTTTTTTTTTTTTTTTGGCTCCGTATGAATTGTAGGACGTTTTTATTCTAATTCTGTAAAAGTCACTTAGATATTTTGATAGGTATTAGTTTGCATCTGTAGATTATTTTGGGCAGTATGATCATATTAAGGATGTTGATTGTTATGATCCATGAGCAAAGGATGTTTTTCCATTGTTAGTGTCATCTACAGTTTCTTTCATGAGTATTTTGTAGTTTTTTTAAGTAGACATTTTCACTTCTTTGGCTAAATGTATTCCTAGGTATTTTATTATTTCTTTGTAATGACTGTAAATGGGATGGACTTTTGGATTTGATTTTCAGCTTAATTATTATTGATGTGTAGAAATGATCCTTATTTTGGTACATGTATTATGTATTCTTGGACTTTACTGAATTTGTTTACCAAATCTTGTAGTTTTTTGAAGGAGATTTTAGGTATAAGATCATAGTATTGGCCGGGTGCGGTGGCTCAAGCCTGTAATCCCAGCACTTTGGGAGGCCGAGACAGGCGGATCACGAGGTCAGGAGATCGAGACCATCCTGGCTAACACGGTGAAACCCCGTCTCTACTAAAAATACAAAAAATTAGCCGGGCGAGGTGGCCGGCGCCTGTGGTCCCAGCTACTCGGGAGGCTGAGGCAGGAGAATGGCGTGAACCCAGGAGGCGGAGGTCGCAGTGAGCTGAGATCCGGCCACTGCACTCCAGCCTGGGCGACAGAGCAAGACTCCATCTCAAAAAAAAAAAAAAAAAAAAAAAAAAAAAAAAGATCATAGTATCAGCAAACAGAGAGAATTTGACTTTCCTTTTCTAATTTGGATGACATTTATTTCTCTTGCCTGATTATGCTGACTAGAACTTCTAGTACAATGTTGAATAGAACTGGTAAAAGTGAGCATCCTTCTCTTTTTCCAGATCTTAGAAGGAATGCTTTCAGCTTTTCCTGTTAAGTGTAATGTTGGCTGTGGTTTTGTCATACATAGATTTCATTATCTTGAAATATGTCCCTTCAGTGCTTAGTTTGTTGAGGGTTTGGTGAATCACATTTATAGATTTGAGTATGTTGAATATTTTGATTTTTGATAATAGTCATTCTAGCAGATGTAAGGTGATGTCTTATTGTGGTTTTGATTTGGATTTATCTAACAATTGATGATATTGAGTTTTTTTTTTATATACTTGTTGAGTATTTGTATGTCTTCTTTTCCAAAATGTTCATTCAGGTCCTTTGCCTGTTACTATTATTATTATTATTATTATTATTATTATTATTATTATTATTGTAATCAAGCTATTTGTGTTCTTTCTATTGCGTTGTTTCAATTTCTTATATATTTTGAATATTAATCTCTTTTCACACATTGGTGTAGGAAATTTTTTTTTGGATATAATATCAAAATCACAAGCAGCAAAAGCAAAAATAGACATATGGAATTATATAAAAACTAAAAATCTTCTGCATGGGAAAGGAATCAATCAAGTGAAGAGACACCATACAAAATGAAGAAAAAAAACTACTTTGAAACCATATATCTGATTTGATTTAAGGTTTCTCATTCACCCTAGTTAATGGTAGAGAGCATAATTTTTAAACAATAATAAAATATAGAATTACAACTTAAATACAAAACAAGCTATTTATTAGTTTTTAATACATGTCTTATATTTATCTCTGATTATTCCAGAGATGTATGAGAATAATATACGTGATATTTTGTAGAAAATACAGCTTAATTATGCTAGATTTTTAAAAATTATTATACAACAAATGGTTGTCAAACTGAGAGGAAGACATAAACAACATTGCTACGTTAATTTGTAGATTTTAATGGCAAAAAAGTCCTGATTATAATGTTTAAATTAGCAAAGTAATAACTTAGTTTGTAAATTTACATATGCATGCACCCCAGCATTTAGGTGATTATTTGAATTTATTTATTTATTTAATTGCATTTGAAACAAAAAAAATGGGCTGGGAACAATTATTTATACTCTATTAGAATAATAATGTCATCTTCCCAAATATAATTGGTATTACTAATTTTAAAGTTTACATTTGTGGAGTTTTTATAGACATTTATTCTGATTATTTGAAATATATAATAATTAAAGATAGAATAATTATTTTAAAGAATAGAACAATTAAGAAAAAATAATTTTCCTTAATTATGGAAATATCTTTATGAGAAGATATAATTAAGAGGAATAATAAAGTTTTTTAATGTGCAGCCTAGTACATAATTTTATATTGATTTTTATTACAGAATAATTTTTTTGGCAGTTCAGAAAAAATCGAGCTCTCTAAGATAAATCCTACTGCTTTCAATGGTTTATGTGTATTTTAAATTTGGAGCTCAAAACCAGCTAATTTTGATATCTTGATAGCAACTTGAAAGCATAAAAGAGAGAATGATATTTGGAACAAGATGAACCTGTGAACACATAGGCATTCTTTTTCATCTAATTTTAGAGTCAGCTAAATATATTATTCTAATGCCTGTTCAACCAGCATTTATTCAGACACATATTAAGACCACCTTTAATACTGTCTCACATTATCACATAATGTTTCAGATAATGTTCTTTGGTATAATAGATTTGGATACTGTTGTGCAACTAGAATTCTAAGAATAAACCCCAATGATCTCCCATTGTAGAATCTTCTCCCCATTAAGTGTCCGTAGAATTTATCAATATGAAATCTTGTCACTCCATGATTATTACATTAAATGGCAAAAGTGATTTTGTGGATATAATAAAAATTATTAGTTAACCTTAAAATAGAAAGATATTTTTGCATGGGCCTAATTTAAATGCATGAACCCTTTAAATGAGAGAGTTTTCTGGTTGTGGCAGATAGTCAGAGGTTGTAGGTATGAGAATTCAGTGCTTCGTTGCTGACTTTGAAGATGGAGACAACCAGGAGTTGAGAAATAATACAGGCAGCCACTTGGAGCAGAAAGTGACCTCCAACTGATATTTGGTGAAAAATTTTAAAAAGAAGAAGGAAAGAAGGAAATAAATGGGTACCTCAACCTATAGCCACAAAGAACTGGTTCTGCTAATAACCCAAATGAGCTTGGAGGCAGATTCCTTTTCAGAGCCTGCAGGCAAATGCCTGCCCTGCTAATACTTTGGTTTCAGCCTTTGAGACTTTAAAAGAACTCAACCAGTGAAGCTGATCCTGACCTTCTTATGAGATACTAAATGGGTATCATTCTAATCCTTTTTAAACAATTTTATTTTTAATATTTAAAATTGACAAATTAAACCATATGTGTGTATATATATATGTATGTATAGTTTACAACATGATGTTTTAATACAGTATATATGTGTGTATATAGCTAATATATTAGCTATTTAGTAAATAAAATGAGCTAAGAAGAAAGACCTTGATCTTTTTCCCTTACTTTAGATGCATCCTTTAATATCTCTGGGTCTTACTTTCTTATACATAAGAAAGCAACTTTAATGAATCTTGAAATTCATTTTAAAACTAAATAGTTTATATCCTTTCCATAAACTAATATAACATATAATTAACTACCTTTATAAATCAGTATCTATACTGCTAACAAGAAACTGCATTTAAGTACCAGAAGAGCCCTTGTTATATGGATAGCTTACTCAGTAATAATTCAGAAAACGTTTAGCAACATAAAAAGGCAACAAAAGCAGCACACCTCATTGCATGTGCTAGCATTATTGAGAGCTTCATGTATACTAATTCTTTCAATTCTTATAACCTATTTATTTTTGCTTTGCGTGTATTAGGTCTTAACACAGTCTTAAAGACCAAATACTGAATGATAACACATATGGTAAAGTGAAAAGACTGAGGGGCAGAATGACTTAATATCTTGCACGGGACTGCATGGAGGTGGGTTTTGAGATCCTATCTTTCAGGTTCAGAGAAAATGTTGATAGACAGTTTGCTGCACTATCATCTGTGTTGGTTAAACTTTCCTGGTCTCCATAATTTCATGTTAAATTGGAGACACTAACTAGTTACAAACATTTTTTAAAGATTAGCAATATATGTTTATGATTACTGTAGTGCCTAGCAAAGTATTGGTACTCTATAAGTTCCTATAAATCATAGAAGAATAATTTTTGTTCTATGATGATGATATAGTTATGATAAAACCAGTGCAAAAACATTGATAGACACTTGAAATAAACAGATATATTAAGTGATGTAACCCATATAAACATAATTATTTCATATCTGATATTGACTATTTATTAAAATTTATATTTCTATATAGGAACACAGAAAGATATTAAGACAGATACACATCTACCTTAGAGACTCAGGTTGGTTCTATTTTAACTGATCTAAAAGAAAATCTTGCATGAATCACGTTTTTAAGATTAACTTCAAAACATAATGCAGGGTGAAATGCTACTAAGAAAAACTTTTTTGAAGGGAAAAGATACTTTTAGTCAACATAGACATTGACAGTTTGTAACTGCAGTGCCTATTTCAAGGGGTTGAGAGAGAACCCCCTGAAATGTTTTGGATGACCATATCATGTGTATTAGCAAACATAGCATAAAGTTCAACTAGCTAAATTCCTGATCCCACCTTGAATGTCAAGTTGTATTACAGCATACAATAGTAATAAATTCTGTAATTAATTTAGCCGAATTTAATATTACATCTGAAGAAAAAAGTGAGTGATTTTACTTTGTTGTATTTGTCAATAAAAGATGTCATTAATGCAAAAATATCATTTTTTGAAAAAATCTAATAAGGCCATTGTTTGATATTTTTCCCTTTTAAAACATTATGTCTTCCAGATTTATGATTATGTACTCAGCATGTTTCATAAATAAATTTTGGTGTACACTTATGCCAAGTTCTGAAGTTCTTCCAATAACTTTTTTTTCCCTAAATACATTTTGGAAATCTCTTCATTAATATTTCCAGTTGCTAGGCAACACCTCCTCTTTCCTCGTTGCTATGGTGACCCTTGAATCAGGGAGGACAGGAAGCCATCTGTTTAAACCAAAACCCTTCCTTTCTTTAAAGTATGGCCTGCTCTACTGCCAGAGACAAGGAGGAGTAAGTTAAATATGACTTAAAGTTTAGACAAATACAAGGGTAAAACTCCAGAATCATAATTTTTTTGTTTAAAAAATAATTGCTTCTTAATAGAACATGAAATCACTCTGATGCAAAATGCTGTATTCACAATAGATTGAAATTATACTCTGAAATTTTAAAAACAAAATATACAGTGAATAAAAACAACCAACATAACCTTGGGTGCTTTAAATATTGATTTTATTTTATTTTATGTGTCTTTATTTGCCTATACCTGCACCTCCTAAGATAACATTTTAAAAGAATTTTTGAATAAGTAACCAAAACACTCAACTGGTTTTGTACCTTGGTATTTTTGGAAGATAAATGCAAAAGTTGACGCCAAGACTATTCTGAGTAAAAATTGAAATTTGCCTTTGTTTTTGCTTTCCCATGTTGAAACAAATATCATTTCTTGGACTACTAAGTGGTTTCAGAATGTGCCTGGGGATTTGGCTTTATTGTGGTTAAAATTTTACCAAGTATCCTTTGTACATAGGTGAATATTCATAAAAGAGTTATTCCCAGTAATTTATTTAAAAAGCTAAATAGAGAAAGCAAGCTTTCACTTCTTTGAGGTGTACATAGATTTGGTGATTACTACAGTATTTTTAACACTGTAAATGTGAATCATACCCTTCCTTTATAATATTAATTCCTTTACAATACTTCCATCGTTATAATCCCATTGACTTTCAAGATTGTGCTCTTGTCCATTATTTCAAAATCTCATTATTATGTAACAGATTATTAATAAGAATGAGCTCTGGTTTCACCTTTCAATATTCTTCTTTGGACCACTTGCCAAAATGTGTTTGACATTTCACTGACTTGCTTTTGGGGCTACCCCTGAAAATGTCTTTCTTTCCTTTAAAAATAATGCAATGTGGTGCAGAACCAAGAGCTTCCTAACTATTCGTACATAGCTGGAGTGCATATTTATGTTTATGTGCATGCAAGAGTAATAACAACTTTATCTTGAGCACAAATTAATTTGCATGCCACTTACTATAATGGAGTTCTCCTTTCCTACCCTATTAATCCCAAAATAAGAAAATGCAGTGAGCATTACAATGTTTTGGCTTTATTATGCAAACATATTTTTAATTCAGTATATATTTATCAAGGAAAAAGAAAGGCATATATTTCAAGTAAAACTGGGTGAAAATCTGTATCATTTTCTTTTTTTGTATACTTCCACAACTTTTTGACTTTTATTTTAGATTTAGGGAGTATATATGTAGATTTGTTTCCTGAGTATATTGCATGATACTGAGGTTTGGGATATAAGTGATCCCGTCACTCAGGTACTGGGCATAGTTCTCAACAGTTTTTAGAAGCTTGTCCCCCTCCTTCGCTCCACCACTTCCCCACTAGTTGTCCTCAGAGTCTATTGTTGCCATGTTTATGTCCATGAGTACCTGAAATATAGCTCCCACTTACACATGAGAACATGTGGTACTTGGTTTTCTGTTACTGTCTTAATCAGCAGCTACTAGCTTCTAGATGCATCATGTTTCTGCATAGAACATAATTTAGTTGTGCTTAATGACCGCATAGTATTCCATGGTGTATACATACTACATTTTCTTTATACAGTCCACCATTGATGGGCACCTGGGTTGATTCTATGCCTATGTTATTGTGAGTAGCACCGTGATGAACCTGCAAGTACATGTCTTTTTATAGAACGATTTGTACGATTTGTTTTCTTTTGATGTACACCCAGTATTTGGATCACTGGATCAAAAGGTAATTCTGTCTTAAGTTCTTTGGGAAATCTCCAAATTGCTTTCCACAGTGGTTGAACTAACTTACATTCCCGTCAACAGTGTATAAATGTTCCTATTCTCTGCAACTTCACCAACACTCATTATTTTTTGACTTTTTAATAATAGACATTCTTACAGGTGTGAGATGGTATTTCACTGCGGCTTTGATTTGCATTTCTCTAATGATTAGTGTTGTTGAGCATATTTTCCTATGTATGTTGACAATGTGTATGTCAATAATGTGTATGCCTTTTAAAAAGTGTCTGTTTGTGCCCTTGTTCACTTTTTAATACAGTTGCTCATTTTATGCTTGTAAATTTGTTTAAGTTCCTTACCGATTCTGAATCTTACACCATTGTCAGATGCATAGCTTGTGAATACTTTCTCCCATTCTGTAGGATGTTTATTTTGTGTGCAGTTTATTTTGCCTTGCAGACAATTTTTGGTTTAATTAGATCCCTTATCAATTTTTGTTTCTGTTGCAATTGCCTTTGAGGTCTTCATCATAATTCTTTTTCAAGACCAGTGTCCAGATATTTCCTAGGTTTTCTTCCAGGACTCTAATACTTTGAGGTCCTACATTTAAGATTTTAACCCATGTTGAGTTAATTTTTGTATATGGTAAAAGGTAGGGGTCCAGTTTCATTATTCTGCATACGGCCTTCCAGGTATCCCAGTGCCATTTATTGAATAGGGAGGCCTTTCACCATTACTCATTTTTTCAGCCTTGTTTAAGATTAGATGGCACTAAGTGTGCAACTTAATTTTGGTTTCTCTATTCTGTTCCCCTGATCCATATATCTGTTTTTGTACCACTGCGATGCTGTTTTGGTTACTGTAGCCTCATAGCATATTCTGAAGTCAGCTAATGTGATGCTTTCAACATGTGCTTTTTACTTAGTATTATTTTGCCTATTTAGGCTCTTTTTTGCTCGATATGTATTTCAGAATAATTTTCTTTTCCATGTCTGTGCAAAATAAAATTGGTCATTTGATAGGAATGGTGCTGAATTTGTCAGTTGTTTTGGGGAGTATGGCCATTTTAATGATATTATTTCAATGCATGAGCGTGTTATGTGTCATTTGTTATTTTTAGTAGTGTTCTCTAGTTCTCCTTGTAGAGATCTTTTACTCTGTTTTTAGATGTATTCCTAGGTGTTTTATTTTTGTGTGTGGCTATTGTCATCAGGGTTGCATTCTTGATTTGCCTTTCAGTTGAATGTTTTTGGTGTATGGAAATGTTATTTTTGTACATTGATTTTTTTATCATTTCTAATGGTTTTTTGGTGAATAGTTTGAATTCTTTTCCTATTTTATTTATCTACTTAGATGTCCTTTTTCCCTTATCTTGCCTAATTGCTGTAGCTAGCATTTACAGTACTATTTTGAATAGGAATGGTGAGAGTAGGTATCCTTGTCTTGTTGCAGTTCTCAAGGGGAATGTTTTCAGTTTTAATCCATTCGATGTGATGTTAAATGTGGATTTTTCATAAATGGCTCTTATTTTTTTGAGGTGTGTTGCTTTGATGCCTATTTATTGAGGGTTTTTATCATGAAGTGATGGCAAATTTTCTTGGAAGTGTTTCCTTCATATATTGAGAGGTTCATATGTTTTTTAAAAAAATACACTTATTGATTTGGGTTTGTTGAATCAAACTTGAATCTCAGAAATGAAGCCTAATTGATCATGGTGAATTAACTTTTTGATATGCTGCTGGATTTGGTTTACCGGTATATTGTTGAGGATTTTGTGCTCATGTTCATTAGGGATATTGGCTGGTAGTTTTATTTTTTATTGTGTCTTT
This sequence comes from Piliocolobus tephrosceles, assembly GCF_002776525.5. Taxonomy (NCBI): domain Eukaryota; kingdom Metazoa; phylum Chordata; class Mammalia; order Primates; family Cercopithecidae; genus Piliocolobus; species Piliocolobus tephrosceles. The sequence continues at coordinate 25,821,328 of NC_045437.1, forward strand.
GCCAGTTTTTGGTTTCAGGGTGATGCTGGCTTCTTCAAACGAGTTAGGGAGAATTTCATCCTCCATTGTTTGGAATATTTACAGTAGAATTGGTACCAACTCTTTTTGTATCTGGTAGAATTAGAATCCATCTGGGCTGCGATCTCTTTGGTTGGTAAGTTTTTTATCAGTGATTCAAATTTGGAACTCAGTATTTGTCTGTCCAGTATTTCAATTTCTTCCTGCTTCTATATTTGGAGGTTGTGTGTTTCTAGGAATGTATCCATTTCCTCTAGAATTTCTAGATTTTGTGCATAGAGGTATCCATTCATATTAGTCTAAGGTTCTTTTGTATTTCTGAGAAATTCATTTAAATATCACCTTTGTAGATTCTAATTGTGCTAATTTGAATCCTCTTTCCTTTTTTCTTTGATAATCTAGCTACCAGTCTATTAATCTTTTTTATTCTTTCAAATAACCTAACTTTTGCTTTTGATGATTCTTCATATGGATTATTGGGTCTTAATTTCATTCAGTTCTACTCTAATTTTAGCTTTGCCTCTTCTTTCGGTAGTTTCGGGTTTAGTTTATAATCGTTTTTCTGGGTTACTGTAGGTGTGCTGTTAGATCGTTGATCTGAGAGCTTTCCTTTTGAGGTAGGTGTTTAGTGCTATACTTTCCTCTTAACATTGCTATGGCTACATCCCAAACATGTTGGTATGTTATGTCTTTGCTTTCATTTATTTGAAAAAAAAAATAAATTTATGTCTTGATTTCATTATCTACCCAAATGTCATTCAGAAGCAAGTTTTAAAATTTTCATGTCATTGTGTGTTTTGTGATATGTTCTTGGAATTGATTTACATTTTTATTACACTGTGGTCTAAGAGTATGATTTGTATGATTCCAATTTTTTAAAATATATTAAGACTTTCTTTATGTCCAATTACGTGGTTATTCTTGGACTTTGTCCCATATAAAGATAAGAAAAATGTATATTTAGTGGTTGATGGGTAGAGTATCCTGTAGATTTTTATTAGATCCAATTGGTTAAGTGTCAAGTTTGGGCCCCGAATGTCTTTGTTAGTTTTCTGCTTCTGTCTACTGCTGTCAGAGTGGTGTGATGTTCTCACTATTATTATATGGCTGCCTAAGTCTTTTCATAGTTCTAGAAGTATTCGTTTATGAATCTGGGTGCTTCATTGTTGGGTGCTTATATATTTGGGATAGTTAACTCATTTTGTTGAATTGCACACTTTATGATTATGTAATGCCTTTATTTGTCCTTGTATACTGTTGCTGGTTGAAAGACTGTTTTATCTCATATGGGAATAGTGACTTTCGCTCATATTTGTTTTCTATTTGTGTTGTAGCTCTTACTCGAACCCTTTTCTCTTTTTCTTTGAATGTATAAGTGTCATTATGTGTGCGATGAGTCTCTTAAAGTCAGCAGATAGATGAGTCTTTCTTTTTTTTCTTTCTTTTTTTTTTTTTTTTGTTCAACTTACCTGTCTGTGCCTTTTTGTTGGGGAGTTTACACCATTTACTTTCAAAATTAATATTGATAAGTGAGGTTTAGAAGCTGTTGTGAAGTTTTGAGCTTGTTGACTTCTAGTTTCTATTGTGTGGTTGCTTTATAGGATCTGCACGCTATGTACTCAAGTGTGTTTGTGTAGTAGCAACTATCATCCATTTGTTTCAACATTGAGAACTCCCTTAAGTATCTTTTGTATTGGTAATGAATTCCCTTAGTGCTTGCTTCTCTGGAAAATATTTTATTTCTCCTTCACTTACAAAGCTTAGTTTGAGGGATATATAATTCTTAGTTGGAATTTATTTTATTCAGAATATTGAAAATAGGCCACCAATCTCTCCTGGATTGGCTGGTTTCTCCTGAGAAGTCCACTAGGTCCACTGTAAGCCTTATGAGTTTTCCCCCACCCCCCGTCCGGGTTTTTGTTCTTTTTTTTTTTTTTTTTTTTTTTTTTTTTGAGGCAGAATCTCACTCTGTCACCCAGGCTGGAGTGCAGTGTTGTGATCTTGGCTCACTTCAACCTCTACCTCCTTGGTTCAAGCGATTCTCATGCCTTAACCTCATAAGTATCTGGGACTACTGGCACATTCCCGGCTAATTTTTTGTATTTTTAGTAGAGATGGGTTTTCACCATGTTGGCCAGGCTAGTTTCGAACTCCTGACCTCAGGTGATCTGCCTACCTTGGCCTCCCAAAGTGCTGGGATTACAGATGTGAGTCACTGCACCCAGCCCTATGAGGTTCCCTTAGTATGTGATTTGCCCTTTATCACTAGCTGCCTTTAAGGGTTTTTCTTTAGTATTGATATTGGACCATCTGGAGACTATATGCCTTGGTGATGTTCATTTTGTCTGATATCTCACTGATAGTCTCTAGATTTCCTACATCTGGATGTTTACCTATCTAGCAAAATTAGGAAAGTCTTCTTGAATTATTTCCTCAAATATATTTTCCAAGTTGATTGCTTTTTATCTCCAAAATATCTACATTTCACAGGTTTGAACACTTTACATAATCCTATATTTCTTGATAAGTTTATTCATTTTTTAAAAAATTCTTTTTTGGAAATTTTTGTCTGACTAGGTTGGTTCAAAAGATTGGTCTTCAAACTCTGAAATTTCTTCTGTTGCTTGGTCCGGTCTCTTGAAAACGCTTTCAAATATATTTTGAAAGTTCTTAAGTTAGTTTTTCAATTCCAGAAGCTCTAATAGATTTCTTTTCAAGATGTTTATTTCTTCCTCCATTTCTTGGATAGCATTACAATTTTCTTTGTGTTTATTATCAACCTTGTCTTGGATCTCACTGAGTTTCCTTGCATTTCAGGCTTCTAATCATTCATCTGTCACTTCTGAGTTTCCATTTTTGTTAGGGACCATTGCTGGAGAGGTGGTACAATCCTTTGTGGTATCTAATTTTTCATGGTGACAGAATTCTTGCACTGGTTCCTTCTCATCTGCAGACATTGGCACTGCTAATTTTAAAATTTTTATGTGAGTAGGTGATATGACTTGGCTGTGAGCCCAACCAAATCTCATCTTGAATTGTAATGCCCATAATTCCCACATGTGGGGGGAGAAAAACAGTGGGAGGTGATTTAATTATGGCGGTGGGTCTCTCCTGTGCTGTTCTCATGATAGTGAATGAGTCTCTTTCTCTCATAGCATCTTCATTCTTTCCCAAAGTTAGTTCCAGGGGTGGGAAGAAACAAAGTACTCTGCCTTGGTCTGTGCTGTATGGATCCTCAGTGGAAAGGTAAGTCTTTCTCTCTCTCATGTAATGGGGGCTTCAGTCTCTTTTATCAGCCAGATATCATCATGGGGGCTGTTTGCTGGCATTTTTCTCTCTGATTTCTGGGGTGTCCTTTATGATTCTGGTGGATTCTCATTTTTCTTCTTTAACTAAAATTTAGAGTTGATCTTGATGTACTATCTTGTTGTTTCCAAGTGGCTGAGGCATGCTGAAAGGCATGCTGAAAGCCTCTAACCCTGTATCATCATATTCCTTAATACAGGAAGACTTTTCTCAGACTTTTAGTAATGCTTCATGTACCAAAACCCACAATGATATTTTCTTAAGCATTAGTATGTAACATTAAATAAAATGCCACTTGCTGTAATTTTATTTTTAAGTACACGATTCTTTATTATTTTGATCCATTTTCAATGTTATAGTGAATATTTCAGATTACAGTGCTGTTCTTCTAAATTAAATATTGTTTATGTTTATGTCATTCTTCATAGAACAAAAAACCTCCAGTATCTTAAAAATAGTGTTTGTCTGAATATCAAACATACTTCATCAACATAGGCTTTTCTGTTTCTAGAGGTCAATGTACAAATATAACTTTTCAGATTCAGAGATTGTATTTCACTTGGTGTTCTGCCACTGTTTTGTGATGAATTTATTGTGTGGTTTGTTGACTTTTTATGTGTACTTTAATATCTATTTAAGCCTTTGTGTCTTCAATATATAATTTTTTGAGAACTCAGCATAAGGAAAAAATTGATTTATTAGTAATGATATTTTATATTCAAAATAATTTGTGACTAAACATGTTATTATCTTCATCTCTCATACATAAAACGTATCTTCATGAATAATATAACACATGGTATTTCTCTTCACATTATGAGATGAAATGTTATGGCATATATATACTTATGAAACCTTCACCACAATCAAAATAATAAGGTATCAATTCCAAAGGTTTCTTCCTGCTCTTCTCTGCCACAATCGTCCCTCATACTAGGTAACCTCCAATTTGCTTTATGTCATCATACATTAGCATGTATTTCCTCTAATTTTATAAAAACGGAATCATACAGAATATTTATTACTAAACAGTATTGTATTATATACCATAGTCTGATTATGTATCTGTTGATAGACATTTGGGTTTTTCTCAGTTGTGTGCTATGACAAATAATGTTGCTATGAACATATGTGTAATTCTCTGCACGCTATGCTTTCATTTTCCTTGGGTAACTACCTAAGAGTGGAATAGCTGTGAGGTATGGTATGTGCGTGTTTAACTTAAGAATACATCGAACCATTTTCCAAAGTGGTTGTATCATTTTATTTTCAGTTTTCACCAAAAGTCTATGAGAGTTTAAATTCCTACACAAATTTATTAATATTGTTAGGTTTAGTATTTTTAATTTTAATCATTCTAACTAGTGTGAAGTGGTATTTCATTAGTTTTCATGTTGTCACATGTTTTTTTTTTTTTATTATACTTTAAGTTCTAGGGTACATGTGCATAACGTGCAGGTTTGTTACATATGTATATATGTGCCATGTTGGTGTGCTGCACCCATCAACTCATCAGCACCCATCAATTCATCATTTATATCAGGTATAACTCCCCAATGCAATCCCTCTCCCCTCCCCCCTCCCCATGATAGGCCCCATTGTGTGATGTTCCCCTTCCCGAGTCCAAGTGAGCTCATTGTTCAGTTCCCACCTATGAGTGAGAACATGCGGTGTTTGGTTTTCTCTTCTTGTGATAGTTTGCTAAGAATGATGGTTTCCAGCTGCATCCATGTCCCTACAAAGGACGCAAACTCATCCTTTTTTATGGCTGCATAGTATTCCATGGTGTATAAGTCACATGTTTTTACATGCTTATTTGTCATCTATATATTTTACTGGGTAATTATCTCTTCAAATATTTTGTTCATTTATGTTTGATTATTCATCTTCTCATTGCTGAGTTTTGAGAGTTCTTTATAGATTCGAAAATATTTTCCACAAGTCTGTGCTTTTGTTTTCATTAACATCAGCTGATTTAAATTTGGATGATTTAAATTTTGATGCTATATCTTTTTGAATCATGATTTGGTGTCATGTCTAAGAAATCAAGGCCTAACCAAAAGTGCAAACATTTTCTCCAGAGTTGCCTTATAGAAGCTTTGGGGTTTTGGTTTCACATTCAGGTCTATTAGATTTGAGTTCAATTTTGTATATGGTGTTAGGCTAAGCAGAGATCATAGTGAATTTTATTGTATATGTATATTTGAAAATTCTAACTCTGTTTGATAAAAATATTATCAATTTTCCACTGACTTAAGTATTTGTCAAAAATGAATTCTTCATATATGTATTGTCTGTTTTTGAAACACATCTCCAGTACACATCTCCATTTATTTAGGTTCTCTTAGCAATATTTTGTAGTTTTCAGTGAAAGAGAATATCTTTCACATTTCTTCAGCTGTATTCCTAAAAATTGTATTCTCATATTTTAATATTATTATACATGGTATTAATTTTAAGCTTCAGTTTTCAAATATTTTTTCTAATATGTAGAAATATAATTAATCTGTGTGTATTAATCTTGTTTTCTACAATATTGCAAAGTTCATGCATTAGTTCTGGTAATTTTTGGTCAATTCCATTTTGATTTTCTGCATAGATCCCTCTGTAAACAGAAACTTTTTTTTCCTAATTGGCTCATCATTTCTTCCATTTTTTTTTAAACCACTTTTACCAACACAAAGTCCAGAACGTTGTTAATATGGGCACTAGAAACAGACATTCTTGTCTTGTTTCTGATTTTAGGGAGAGATAATTAAGTCTTTCATTGCTAAATATCAGTCAAGCTACAGGTATTTTTAGATAGTATGTATTACATTACAAAAAAGATCCTTCTATCCCTCTTTTGCTTAGAGTATATTCATCAGAAATGAATGTTGAATTTTGTCAAATGTTTCTCAATATTTATCAAAATAATCATTTTCTCTTTTAAAAATGTTGTAATATGGTGAAATAGATTTTTTTTAAAGTTAAGCAAGTATTGTATTTATTAGATAAACTCCACTTGGTCATTATGTATTTATTATGATTTTCATATGTTGCTGGGTGGGGTTGACTAGCTAAATTTCTGTTTCAAATTTTTATATGTGTATTCTTGAGAAATATTAATCCATGAGGAATATTTATTTTTTTCTAATGTCTTTGCCTAGTTTTGATATAAATGTGACGGGAAGCATAACTTCTTCATGTTTCTGGAAGATTTTTATAGAAATATTATTTCCTCCTTAAATAATTTCATAAAATGCACTGTAAAGACTTTGAGTCATGAATTTTTTTGTGAGAAGAGCTTTCTTTTCCTTTTTTTTTTTTCTTTCTTTCTTTTTTCTTTAGACAGAGTCTTCCTCTGTCATCCCAGGCTGGAGTGCAGTGCTGCGATCTAAAATTACTACCTCCCAGGCTCAAGCGATTTGAGTAGCTGGGTCTCTGACATGAACCATGACACACAGCTAAATTTTGTATTTTTATTAGAGACAGGTTTTTACCATGTTGAACAGGCTGGTCTCAAACTCCTGACCTCAAGTGATCTTCCCACCCCTGCCTCCGAAAGTGCTGGGATTACAGGCATGAGCCACTGAGCCGAGCCTGTGATAAGGTTTTTAAACACAAATTTCATTTTTAAAGTAGATATAGGACATATTATCTGTTTGATCTTAAATACAGTTTGCTTACATCCTTCAAAACATTTGTCTTTTTAGCTGCTTTTGCATTTATTGGCAAAAATATTACTCACAATATTCCTTATCTTTTTAATACTTATAGAATCTCTAGTGATGTAACCCTTATTCCTGAAAAAGGTAATCTGTGTATTCCTTCCTTTTTGATTGATGAGTATGGCTGCAGGACAATCAATATTATTGATCTTCTAAAATAGTTTGCTTTTATTTCATTGATTTAAAAAAAATCATTTTCTGTTTTCTATTTCATGGATTTCTGCTCTTCTCTTTATTGTTACATTGTTTTCTGCTTTCCTTGGACTCAATTTCCCTACCTGCCTGCCTGCCTTTTTCTAGTTTCTTAAGTTTGAAGCTGGCCTTATTAATTTGAGATCTTTATTTCTTTTTGCGTATGTTTATGTGTATAATATGCTACTTTTGTTTTGATATATTTCTTGTTTTTAAATTTTTCCTGATACATAATTGAACATATTTATGAGGTACATGTGATAACTTGATATATCCATAAAACATGTAATAAGCAGATCAAAAATGTATTCTTTCTTTCTGTTAGGAACATTCCAAATCTTCTAGTTACTATAAAATATACAATAAACTATTGTTAACCATATTCACCCTATTGTGCTATTGAACACTAAAAATTATTCCTTTTATCTTACTGTACTTTTGTACCCATTAACCAACCTTTCTTCATTTCCCTTTCCCCCATACCCTTTCCAACTTACGGAAACCACCGTTCTACTCTCTACTTTCATGAGATAAACTTCTTTCACTCTCATATGTAAGTGAGGACATGCACATTTACCTTTTTGTGCCTGACTTATTTGACTTAATATAATGAATATAGGCACCAGAGCTTTTCATTTTCGCTAGATACTGTTTTAACAAATTATATGTTTTCATTTCCATTCAGTTTAGAGTTGCGTTAATTTTTCATTTGAATTCTTCTTTGACTTTTAATAAAAGTGTGCTACCTGTTTCCAAGTATTTAGAGATTTTTCAGCTTTCTGTTACTGATGTTTAACTTAATTATATTGTAATCAGGAAACATACTTTATCTGACTTGAATAGTTCTAAATTTATTTAAATCTATTTTATGGATCACAGAATGGTCCATCTTGGTAAATAGCACCCATGTACTCTAAAGACTGTGTATTCTACTCTTTGGGGATGGCATATTTACAAATGTCTGTTATGTCAATTTGGCTGATAGGGCTGTTTGCATCCTCTGTATTTATTTTTACTGAATTCCTGAAAATGATTTGAGAACTTTCTCTTTTTCTTGTTCTAAGTCACTCTCAAGTACTGTTCAGTTGCTTCCCACAAATTTTGATATATTGCATTTCCATTTTCATTCGGGTCAAAAACATTCTTTTGACTTCTTCCTCCCACTTCGTTGTTTAAAAGTCTGTGTTATTCACTATTCACTTGATAAAGTATTTTGAGATATGTTTTGGTAATTGATTTATAAATTAACTCCACTAGTCTCAGGAATAATATCTTATGTTACGTGAAACTTATTAAATGAATTGAAACATACTTTATGACGCAGAATATGGACTATCTTGATAAATATTCAGTAAGCCCTTTGAAAAATGTGTGTTCTGCTGTTGTTAAGTATCTTTTTTTTTTTTTTTTTGAGACGGAGTCTCGCTCTGTTGCCCAAGCTGGAGTGCAGTGGCCGGATCTCAGCTCAGTGCAAACTCCGCCTCCCGGGTTTACGCCATTCTCCTGCCTCAGCCTCACAAGTAGCTGGGACTACAGGCGCCTGCCACCACGCCCGGCTAATTTTTTTGTATTTTTAGTAGAGATGGGGTTTCACTGTGTTAGCCAAGATGGTCTAGATCTCCTGACCTCATGATCTGCCCGCCTCAGTCTCCCAAAGTGCTGGGATTACAGGCGTGAGCAACCACGTGGGGGCTGAGTAAAGTGTTTTATCTATCTCAATTCTTAGGTTATCATGGCTGATGTTGCCATTCAACTGTACTATAATCTTGCACATTTGGGGGGAATATTTATTGCTCTTGTAATAACTGAGAGAGATATGTGTTGAACTCCCTGAGTTTGTTGATTTGCCTATTTTTCTTTTCGTTTTTATCACTTTTTGCTTCATACATTTTGAAACTCTATTACTAGGTATATAAGAATTTTAGATATGCTAGATGGAAACTAATATTTATCGTGTAGTCTCTGGCGACTATCTTTTACAACTGAAGCAAGATCATTCTGAATACTCAGTGTCCCATGAATTTTGAAGTTTGCCAGTGAGGTTGGTGGGAATAGGCACTAATTCTAGCCCTGCTGGAGTCCTCTTGATCAGTTCTTTCCAATCCTTCCAGATGGTTATTTACCCAGCCTCAGGTCATTTTGTCCTGGGCTCATCAGAACTCTGCTGAACGTTCTCTGTAGAGCCAGGACTTGCCTTTGTGTACCTCCCGCCTCACTGAAGCTGGTGAATTCAGATTCCTAGGCCTTGCCAATTAAAAATATTTATATGTTTATTTAATTTTATTTATTGTTTATTCTATTTTTTCATAAATTCAGGGGTTATGTGGACATTTTTGTACATGGACATACTGCATAATAATGAGTTTTGGGCTTCTAGTTTGCTCATTAATTAAACAACGAATGTTGTACTCAACAGGTAAATTTTTGACACTCATCTCCATCCTACCCTCCACCCTTTTGGAATCTCCAGAGTCTATTATTTGCCTCTGTAAGTCCATGTGTACCCATTGGTTAGTTCCCACGGATAGAGGCAGGAGACAGGCAAATGCCTAGGCAAACAGGGAAAGGCCCCCAGAGAATCTCTGACCCACTCCACAAGCATGTACACCAGATGTTTTTGTGCAGATAAGTAAACCTGCTCAGGGTCTTGCCTGGGCATGCCTGCAATTGACTGGAAGCCCACAGGCACTGGGGGAATGCGGTGGAGTCACCAGGAATTTGAGCCTCATGCTGGGGAGGAGCCTGGCCTCTTCAGCTTATGTGTGGTGGCCTGGTATTCAATTTGTGAGGTGAAAACCTGCATGCTGAATGCTTTCCTTTCACTTAATAAATTCCACTCCCCTCACCTTTCCATTTGTCTGCATGCCTAATTTTTCCTGGTCATGAGACAAGAACCTGGATTTAGGTGAACAAAGGAGCAAAAAATACTGCATCACCACTTGTAAGTGAAAACATGTAGATTTTGATGTTCTGTTTCATAGCTACATCACTGATGATAATGGCCTCCAGATCTATCAATGTTACTGCAAAAGATGGAATTTCAGTCTTTTTTTATGGATGTGTAATATTCCATGGTGTACATATATCACATATTCTTTATCTAGTCATCTATTGATGGACACTTAGGTTGATTCCATGACATTGCTATTGTGAATAAGTGTTGTGAGAAACATACAAATGCAGATGTCTTTTTGATATAACAATTTATTTCCCTTTGGATATATACCCAGTAGTGGGATTGCTAGTCAAATGGTAGTTCTATTTTTAATTCTTTACGAAATCTCCACACTGTTTTTCATAGAGACTATACTGATTTACTTTCCTACCAACATTGTTTAAGCATTCTTTTTTCTCCCCACCTTTGCTAATATCTATGTTATTTATTTATTTATTTATTTTGAATTTTTAGTTATCTGACTGTTCTAAGGAGGTATGTCATTGTGGTTTTAATTTTCTTGCCAGATTCTTAATTCTGTCTCTTTGACTGTGGGAGTCAGCTATTATCTGTCTGTGTTCAAGGTGTATCACACCTGGAACTTCTCAGGCACTAGGCAGGAGCACATGTGGGGCTTATCTCATTTATTTCTAATCTAATAATGCCCTTTGTCTATTGCCCAGTGCCTTGAAAAGCATTGTTTCATATAAACACTCTTCTGTTTTGGTTTGTTTGTTTGTTTCAGGCATGCAGGACTATCCAGTTGATGTTACTCACCTGCTAAAAACCTCTGTATTTATTTTGAATGTTTAATTTCTCTAGTTTTTTCTCCTATTTCTTTTACCCTTTATGCTTATTTGCTTTTGTTTTATAACTAGCTAATCTCAATTGCTTAAAATAATTTGCATTTATATCTAATTCTTTTTGAGATACTGTTACTTCATTTTGAGCTTCTCGAATTCTGATTTTTGTCATGCTTTTGTGTCTTTGGTTATTTTGTACTTTTATTTTAACTCATTTTGAACGAGTATGTTACCTGTTAAGTAAGTTTTGTGTGCACATCTTTCTGGCATAATTGTATTGTTTACAGGAGAGTAATTATCTTTCTTACCACCCTTCCTTTTTTGATTTCATATAGTATTTTTCTATGGGATTTTATTCTGATACTGATTCCTTATTTCTATTTGAAATTAGTCTTTTCTAACTCAGAATGAGTCAAGTTTCAGGAAATATTTCTGGTATCACAGGACTTCCACCTTCTAACTATTTTGTGTCGTATATCGAGAATTCTATTGACTTGCTTTGTTAGATTTCGTGGAGTTGCTGCCTAATCCCACTTTGGTATGAACCTTTTCTTTCCTTCTGTGTAGACTAGAGCTCTCAAATGCCTGTTTGAAGAATTCTGAGAGACCATACTTTTTCCACTCCGCAGTCCTTCCTACTGTGAGCCTTTTGCTTTCACTTAGCTTCAGGAAAAGCAACCCCCAGCCCATTTTCACCACTTTTTAGTGAATGTCCATTGGCCAGTTGGCTCTTTTTGGGTTTTTTCTTTTCTGAAGCCCACCAGATACTTCTTTTTCATTCCTTTTACTACACAGATGTGGATATTATTCACATCTTGTGTGTGTTAACAGTCAGTCACCATCTGTTTGCATTTTGGGAGAGTGAAGATAATTTTTCACCTAGGCTAGGTTTTTTCCCAAGAGTTTTTGTTTTGTTTTGTTTTATGTGAGTACTCAAAATGTTTGGAAAAAATATATTTCTGCTTGCTGTTGTTATCTTTCACTAAATCTCCTCTTATCACTTTTAATTTCTAGCCTTACCTTTGTCTTAGACATTTTTTACTCTAAAGATCAATCTAAAACAATTGGGAAAACTTATCTTGTTGACTCTCATGTCTTTTTAAATAATTTCTATTATAATCATGGACTGTATCATTTGACTTGAAACACAAGATTAATTGCCTTTATTTTGTAGTCTGTAGTGACCACCTATTTTCAAAGCAGGGCCTGATTCATGACTAATGTTTTGAATTGGTGGGTTAGAGTTTCTCAGAGTATCATTAAAGAAGTTAATAAATGTGGGATGGAGTGTTGAGAAACAGATCCATCTATTGTTAGATTCCATATCACCTCACAGCATTAAAGCAATTTGTGTTGTGCTCAGACTTTCCCTGGGTACCTGCCAAACTTTTTCAGATTTTTTTTGTTTTCTTCCAGTACACATTGATCAAAGCCTCTAATCTAACACTTTCTTAGATATCTGGAAAGAATTCTAACCCCTAAAAGTCTATCACTTTGCTGTCTACCTTATGTCATTTGTTTACAAAAATCTGACTTTAGTTATTGTAACAATGAATTTGTCCAATTTTAAGATAATGGCATGAAAATCACGTGTTTCTTGTTCTCAAGTAGATCCTAGTCTATGAGGGAAGGAGTCAAGATATGAAATTATTAAAATGACATGAATGTTTTTAACAAAAAATGGAAGAACAGTGTTATGAGAACAGAGAAACCTTACACAAAACTAATTCCACATAATGGAAAGATTTGGGAGAATGGCTTTATCAAAAACATAACAGGGAATTTGACTTACATATTGTATATATATTATGTGTTAATACCCAGAGGAAGTGTTGCTAACTTCTGCCTATGCACTTTTTTAGAGCATACATATACACATCAATTAATAATAAAATCTAAAAACAAAAAATTTCTTTAGGTCGTTTCATAAGTTTATCACAATACAATGTGCTATGTACATAGCATATTTTCATTTTCTCTTGATTAATCTTCTCTAGTCTCAAGTGGAGTTAATTAATTTGCAGTCATTTTTTTCCTGTAAAATTCTTGAAAATTTGATGACCTTTAAAATATAATATTGAAATAAAAATGTTTATTCCCTGAAGATATACTGACAATGTTAATCTAATGAATATTATTTTATAAATTATAACTAATAACAATTATTTTATTTCCCCTGAAGTAGCCACAAAACTGGAACACTAAAATTAAATGTAAAAATATAGAATACACCAAAGCATCTTTATTTTATTTCTTTCTTCGATAAAAGGAGGCTAAAATAAGGGCTTTGATAAGTAATTTTATTTAAAATTAAATGCTTGATTTAATGTGGTAAAAATAAATTTTAAATAGAAAGCCAAACCAAACTGGTATACTTTGGCTCGTATCACCACTCAAATCTCATGTCAAACTGTAATTCCCAATGTCTGGGGAGGGACATGGTAGGACATGATTAGATCATGGGGACAAATTTTCCCCTTGCTGTTCTCATGATAGTGAGTGAGTTCTCACAAGATCTGCTTGTTTAAAAGTGTGTGGCACTCCCCAGCTTTGCTCTCTTCCTCCTGCTCCACCATGTGAAGAACTTGCTTGCTTCCCCTTCACCCTTCTACTGTGACTGTAAGTTTCCTGAGGCCTCCCCAACCATGCTTCCTGTATAGCCTGAGGAACTGTGAGTCAATTAAGCCTTTTTCCCTAATAAATTACTCAGTGTCCAGTAGTTCTTTATAGCAGAGTGAGAACAGACAAATACAGAAAATTTATACCAGAGAAGTGGGGCATTGTTCTAGAAATACCTCAAAATTTGGAAGCAACGTTGGAACTGGGTAATGGGCAGAGGTTGGAACAGTTTGAAGGGTTCAGAAGAAGACACGAAGATGAGGGAATGTTTGGAAATTCTTAGAGACTTCTTGAATGTTTGTGACCAAAATGCAGATACTGATATGCACAGTGAAGTCCTGGTTGAGGTGATCTCAGATGGAGATGAGGAATTTACTGGGAACTGGAGTAGAGGTCACTCTTGCTACGCTTTAGCAAAGAGGCTTGTGGCATTGTGCCCCTGCTTTAGAGATCTGTTGAACTGCGAACTTGAGAGAGATGATTTAGGATATATGGCCGAAGAAATTTCTAAGCAGCAAAGTATTCAAGATATTGCCTGGTTTCTTCTAAAAGCCTACACTCACTTGCTCAGGGCAGAGTAATATGGTTTGTCTCTGTTTCCCTACCCAAATCTCATAATGAATTGTAATTTCCTGTATTGGGGGAGGAACCTGGTGGAGATGATTGGATCATGGAGGTGGATTTCCTCTTTGCTGTTCTTGTGTTAGTGAGTGAGTGCTCATGAGATATAGTTGTTTCAAAATGTGTAACACTTCCGCCTTCACTCTCTCTTCTGCCCTGTGAAGATTGTGCCTGCTTCCGCTTCACCCTTCTCCCATGATTGTAAGTTTTTGTGAGCCCTCACAAACATGCTTTCTGGACAGTCTTCAGTACTGTGAGTCAGTTAAACCTCTTTTCTTCATGAATTACTCAGTCTCAGGTAGCTCTTTATAGCAGTGTGAGAAGAGACAAATACACAAACCAAAGCAACAAACAAATACACACATGAGGTAAAATAATGTGGCCTCATTTAGGATTAATTTATTCATTCCTCAAATATTTACTGAGCTTATTCTGTTTGAAAACCACTGTATACAAGAGATATGTTTCTTGCTATAGTTAAACACATACCTAAACCTGGAAATATAACAGGTGGCTTAAGTATTAATAAATATATGAGGAAAAACTGTGAAGTACTATGAGAAAATTTATGGATGTATTCTAATCTTGAATGGGAGAACAGTGTTGGCTCCTATGGGAAAAACGTGTTTCAGCAGAGCAGTTAGGTGGAGAAGAAAAGAGAAGACACTCCTGTCAATTGAATTATGTAAGTGAAAGCCCTAGAAGAGTGAGAAAAAGAAGGAGATTAAAAGAAGACAGAAAACCATCATGAATGAATCATGTTAAGAAGTTCAGAGACCTCTACTGTATTAGAGATATTAAGAAGAGGGCAAAAATAATACTTTGAGCTTTATCCTAAGAACAATGTGAAGTCTTCAGTGGCTTTTAAGAATTATCACATTAACATTTGAAGAATAGATCAATGAAACTCCTGCCCTTTGTGAGGCTTTCAGTAAAGCCTTATCAGACAGACTTTCTTATAGATTATAACTATAAATTGTGAACATAATATAAAATGTAGCTCCCAGAAGACACGGTATAGTAAATATACAGATCCTAGTGGGAAGTAGGTGCTCCAAGGAGATGAGC
The DNA here is from genome assembly GCF_002776525.5 of Piliocolobus tephrosceles. Lineage (NCBI taxonomy): Eukaryota > Metazoa > Chordata > Mammalia > Primates > Cercopithecidae > Piliocolobus > Piliocolobus tephrosceles. Next base: position 25,836,600 of record NC_045437.1, read on the forward strand.
TGTATATGGTGATTTGCAGCTTTTGTTGATTTTATCTGAAGAGCTATTCATAAGATGATTCTGATTATTGAATAAGGTAACATAGATAAAACTGTCTGGCATAAGATGGTCAATAACTATTACTTATAAAAGTTATTAAGAGAAAGTTTCCTTATCCAAACCAAATAGTTTAGTTTTTTATAAGAGTTGAACCTTCAAGGCTCCTCTATACATTCACCCTAAATGACTAATTTTGGTAATTAATTATAACATTACAAATTATATTGTGATAGATAGGTATTATAATATCTATCCATGTATATCACAGCTAATTTTCCCAATACCTTTAAATTTATTTCATTATTTTGGAGATGAAACATTAAGTCTCAGAAACGTAACTTGTTCAGTGTGACTTAGTGAAAGATACACAGAAGAAATATGGTTTAAATACACATTTTTAAACCCCAAATCCAATGTTTCAGTATTAGATTAGTTGAGGAAAAATACCAAATTCCTAAATGCATTGCATTCTAACAGATCTGTTCATATGATTAACATGCTGTTCAGCAAACAATTCAATGTAGTTTTCCTCATGACTTGTGGCATTGATAAAACAAGCAAACAAACACAAAAACACAAAACTACTAAAACCTACCAAGGTGAGTTATATGAACAAATCATTTTCTAAAAAACTCAAATTATGACATGGGAAAGATTCTTGGAGATTAAGTTATATCAAGATCCTTGAGTGAGAATCAGGAACACTGAAGTTGCAGAAATTAACTTCAGCTACCCCTAGGGAAGAGATACCATGACACACAGTGTGATTTTTATTCTGTGACTTAGTTAAAGGATTGATCTGACTTAGTTTAGGATTGATCTCATTTCCATCCTGCTGTTCCTTTCTAAAATATATCGGAATTAGTATTTCAATGAGCTTGTATTTTAGCAAGTGTTGAATTTGTGATGTACACTTATGTTTAGTTGTATCAGAGACTACTAACCCTTTGTTAAAACTATATTCAAAAAATACACAGATGTCTATGGGCAGTGCCTTCTATCTTGGTTCTGGGATAGGCCTGGTTAATCTAATGAACACAATAAATATCCTTAATACAATTAAATAAAAACCAAAATTATAAACAAATTTAGACCTACATAATACAATTCACTCTTAATGTGTTGATGTGCCTCAGACAAGAATTCAAAGTGTAACTGTTTCATTTGTAAATGTATGCAGTTTTGAATAATGCTAGATGATTGTTTATCGAATAATTACTCAGAGAACATTACTATTCAGAAATTAATTATGCCATCATTTCCTTGCAAAAATAGACACGTGCATGTTCAAAGCCCCAGGAGCTGGGAGCAAAAGATGAGCATTAGGCAGGAACATCAGCCCACATAAAGTGTATGTCTCACGTATACTGGCAAGTGAAGGATAAATGAGAGGAACCAGAGGAAATAACTCAATATAACATCTGCCTGATCGACGTCTTCAGTAATGAATCATCTCTCATGGGAAATTTACAGAACCCATTTTTATGTGCATTTGGCATTACACTAACTCATCGGTTTTTAAGCTCCAATTTGGGTCTTGCTATATATTTTTTAGAACACATATTTATATGAAAGGTTAAGAATTTTATTACCTTGTTATTTATAAGATTTTGTAACCATTGAGGAATTTGACACGATCTAGTGTTGTTAAATCTTCAAATAATTAGCACCATTTCTGACTATAAAACTAGATATTTTTATCAAATTGTAGACTTAGGTAGTTTGGTTTCAGGATTAGCATGAGTTATCTTTTAATTAATTCGAAATGATGTCTCTTAGTTACTCGGATTGGAATTTAACCTGGTTAAACTTGCAGATTTGCAAGGCGTGTGAAAAAATTGTTATTCAGTTAAAAGACACAGAGACACATTCATTCAGACTATCTTTACATAAATATTTAGCTAAATAAATGATCTTAGATTCAGAGAAATGCATGCAAATTAATATATTGAATAGATGTATACATATTATAGGAGTAAAGGAAAACCACAAAATAAGTATGTGTTTTGAAATGCACAGTTTTAAATAAATAAGATTGTAAGATTGTCTTTTCTTTTGTAGAATAAGGCTTTTATTTCTGTGAAGATTAAGCAAATTCATTATGAGAAGTAAACTGGTAAACCGTGAGGTAAAGATAAATATTCACTGAAATATCTCCCCTACTGCCCAGGTACATTGTGTTTAAGAAAGTGCATGTTGCTACGGGACCAGTAAGTCAAATCCAAGAGACTTAAGGAAGGTATATCTGTGCAACTTTGGAAAAAATTAAGTGGTGGACAGAGAGCTGGGGACAGCATAGGAAAAAAGAGATTTAACTAAATAACAGAAATCATTAACTCAAAATTTTTTATTTTGTTAATTAAAATAGATGGATAAAGTAGTCATTTGGTCAACATTTTTACTCTAAAGAAATAAGCCGGCCAGACATGGTGGCTCACACCTCTAATCCCAGCACTTTGGGAGGCTGAGGTGGTTGGATCATTTGAGGTCAGGAGTTTGAGACAAGCCTGGCCAACATGGTGAAACTCCGCCTCTACTAAAAATATAAAAATTAGCCAGGTGGTAGTAGCACAGGCCTGTAATCCCAGCTACTTGCCAGGCTGAGGCAAGAGAATCGCTTGAGCCTGGGAGGCGGAGGTGGCAGTGAGCTGAGATCGCACCACTGCACTTCAGTCTGGGTGACAAAGTGAGACTCAATCAATCAATCAATCAATCAGTAAATGCCATGGCCGGGCGCAGTGGGTTATGACTGTAATCTCAGCACTTCGGAAGGTAGAGGCAGGCGGATCACTTGAGGTTAAGAGTTCGAGAACAGTCTGGCAAACATGGTGAAACTCCATCCCTACTAAAAATATAAAAATCAGCTGGGGGGATGGCGCACACCTGTAGTCCCAACAACTCGTGAGACTGAGGCACAAGAATCATTTGAACCTGGGAGGCAGAGGTTGCAGTGAGCTGAGATCATACCACTGCACTCCTGTCTGAGTGGAAAAATGAGACCTTTAAAAAAAGAAAAAGTAAGAAAACAGTAAGTCAGATTCTACTAAGTATATAAAGATTTTATAAACTAGAGAGAACAGTATGACATAATCATAACAAATAATTTAAAATGATAAATTTTAAATAAAGGTACAAGGCTAATCTGGGAGGCCTCATAAAAGTAGAAATTAATGATATGGTTTATTTGGAGGTGAAGAACTGGAAGCAATATGGACTATGACAGCATACATGTTGAAATAATAGAATCTACCATATAGTTAGCAATGATGGATTTTTAGGCAGCATCACTATTGCAGCCACCAAGGTGATTTAATTTATTTCCTCATTATTAATAAACCTGAACATCCTTTCATATGTTGAATTATTATTGAAAAGTTATGTTAACTCTTGAACACCCAGTAACATTATGTTATTGTAAACTGTTGGTCTTCTTATTCTTAGAAATAAGAAAAATTTAATAACAGCATTTGTGCATCCAAATTGCACACTGGTATACTATTTTAAGATGCTAAATATTTTTAAAGATTGCATTTTGAAAGAATTCTAGATCAAGAAAGGTTGATAAATTATACATCATTTCTGTTTGATCAAATGCAGTGCTTAAGCTTTCAAATACACATGGGGAAAACAGAAAATTCTTTGACTTAGGAGTTGCGGTATACAAATAGATGTTTTCATCATTTTTTTCATCTTTTATTAGTACTCATGATAAATCTCTTAAGCTAATTTTTAACAACATGAGAAATAGAAAGAAAATGAAAAAGGAAAATAAAAATCAAGATAAATATGCAGATAGAAAAAAGGAAAAAGAAAGAATCCCTAGTTTATAAAAAGTCCTAGTGGTAACCAACCATACATGGAGAAATTTAGCAAAGTGAAAAAATGCAATAAGCAATAAGAAGAATTTTTTAAAAGGCAGGCAAAAAAAGGGAGGATTATAAGAGAGAAAGGGGAAAAACAGTAAAGATAGCATTGTTCTATTGTTTATTTTCTTATTTTGTAAGGAAGCAAAACAGGAAGTATAAACCAGAAGGGGGAGAAAATGTAAAGATAGCATTGTTCTGTTGTTTGTTTCCTTATTTTGTCACCTTTCATTCATCAATCTTCTTTACTCCCTACATCACTATACATAACTACACACTTTGTAAATAAAGGCTTGCCACATAGCTTAGACATTAGGGTTGTAACTATATTATATTACAGTTTTATACTCTCTACTTCATATTCATTGTCCTCTCTCTCTCCACTCTTCCATCCATCTTCAATAACTTGATCACATTAAATCCAAAGAATCTAAAGTGCCTATTTATTTTCAAAGACTATAAAACTAAGATTAATTGATGTAAAAGGGCTTACTCAAATCTCCACAGGCAGTTGCTATGCTGAAATTCAAATTGAAGGCAATGTTAATCCAAAAGTAATGACCCTGGACTTAGTGTAAAAGGATGCAGTGATGTCACCTAGACCACAAAGAGTGTAACAGCATGTTTACTAACTCAACAAATAATTACTAATGCCTAATATTGGCAAAACATATTTTATACAGATAATGCAAGAATTCATAGAATTCACTTCCCACACCATCACAGCCTAGTGATGCCAACAGGCAAAAACGTTAAGAAATCTAGAAAACTTTTTATTGATGCTATGCTCTGGATATGCAGGGGGAGCTATAGGTGTACATTACAGGGAAATGTAAGCAACATTTATGGAAATGTATAGGGGTAGAGTGTGTAGACAAAGAAGTCAAACTGCAGAATGTGAACCTAGTATTTTAAATGAAGGATGAGTAGAAGTTAGGCAACTAAAAAACTGGTTAAACAGAAAAGCCATGTATTCCAGAGGAAATTAATAACCAGATAAATGAACTGATTTCTGTGCAGGTCAAATTTGTATCAGTGAAGAGGGACAGTTGTGAGTGAGGGTTTCTGTGAGGACATTATACTGAAGAGGTTAGTAATGTGGTATTCTTATGTTATAAAGTACTTATATCATTCTAACAGTAATTAAGTAACATTAAAGAATATCATTTTAGTAATGAACATTTAGTTATAAGAAAATAGATTTTAAAAGAATGAAATTGAGACCTTATCTTACATTATACACAAAAATTAACTCAAAATGGATTAAAAACTGAAATGTATGACCTTATACTATAAATCTCCTAGAAGAAAACATAAGGGAAAGCTTTACACTGGTCTTCTCAATGATTTATTAGATATGACAACAAAAGCAAAGACAACAAAAATAAAAATAAACAAGCAGGACTATACATATCAAATTAAAAACCTTCTATGTATAAAAAGAAAGAATCAACCAAATAAAGAGACAACCTATAGAATAGGAGAAAATCTTTGGAAATCATACACTCAATAAAAGGTTGATATCCAAAATATGTAAGGAACTCAAATAACTAGAAAGGAAAATGAAACAAAACTGGAAATAAAAATAAAAATACCTCACCGCCCACAAATAGGTCAATTAAAAATGGGCAAAGGACTTGAATAGTTATTTTTCCAAAGATATATACAAAATGACTCATAGGTCTACAAAAAAGTGCTCAATCATCAGAGAAATGCAAATGAAAAACACAATGAGAAATTATTGAACATCTGTTTAGAATGGTCATTATAAAAAAAAAAAAGTAACAGCAAGGGTTGTGAGGGAGAAATTGGAAACTTTGGGGACTGTTGATGGAAATGTAAGGTGATGCAGCCACTATGGAAGACAGTGGAAATGGTCCTCAAAAAGTTAAATAGAACTACTGTATGATCCAAGTGTGTCCAAATGCATCATACTGTAGTTCAAACCACTTTTGAGTATTTACACAAAATAATTGAAATCACTATATTGAAAGATGTATGCATTCTTATGTTTGTTGCAGCACTACTCACAATAGTGGAGATTTAGAAACAACCTAAATGTGCCTTGGCAGATGAATGATAATTTGGTATGTATATACACTGGAACATTCAGCCTTAATAAAGAAGGAAATTTTGTCATATGCTAAAATATAGATGAAACTTGAGGACATTATGCTGAGGAAAATAAGCCAGTCAAAAAGGGGAAAAAATTGAATGTTCTATTTGTATGAGGTATCTAAAATATCGTCAAGCTCATGGAAACAGAACATATAATGCTGGTTACCAGAGACTAGGGGAGGTGGAGGGGGAATTTGCAACTCAGTAGGTATACAGTTTTACCATACAAGATGAAAAAGTTCTAGAGATTCACTGTTGTATTAGTCTGTTATCACACTGCTGATAAAGACATACCCCAAACCGGGCAATTTACAAAAGAGATTCATTGGACTTACAGTTCCATGTGGCTGGGAGGACTCACAATCATGGAGACAGGTGAAAGCCACATCTCACATGGCAGCAGACAGAAGAAGAGAGAGCTTGTGCAGGGAAACTCCCATTTCTAAAACTATTAGATCTCATGAGACTTATTCACTATCAGGAGAACAGCACAGGAAAGACTCACCCCAATGATTGAATTATCTCCCACCAGGTCCCTCCCATAAAACTTGGATATTATGGGAGTTACAAGATGAGATTTGAGTGGGGACACAGAGTCAAATAATATCATTCCACCCCTGGATCCTCCGAAATCTCATGCCTTCAAATTTCAAAACACAATCATGCCTTCCCAACACTCCCCCAAAGTCTTAACTCATTTCAGCACTAACTCAAATGTCCACAGTCTCATGTCTCATCTGAGACAAGGCAAATAGCTTTTGCCTCTGCACCTGTAAAATAAAAAGTAAGTTAGTTATTTCCTAGATACAGTGGAATACAAGAATTATGTAAATACAGCCATTCTGAATGGGAGAAATTGACTAAATCAAAGGGATTATAGGCCCTGTGCAAGTCTGAAATCCAGGAGGGGAGTCAAATCTTGAAGTTTCAAAATGATCTCCTTTGACTCCATGTTGCACATCCAGGTCATGCTGATGAAAGAGGTAGGTTTCCATGTTTTGGAAAGCTCCGCCCCTGTGGCTTTGCAGGGTACAGCCTCCCTCTCGACTGCTTTGACTGGCTAGTGTTAAGAATCTGTGGCCTTTTCAGGCTCATAGTGCAAGCTGTCAGTGGATCTATCATTTTGGCATCTAGAGGACTGTGGCCCTCTTCTCACAGCTCCGCTAGGTGGTACTCCAGTAGGGAATCTGTGTGGGGGCTTCTACCCCACATTTCCATTCCACACTGACCTAGCAGAGGCTCTTCATGAGGACCCCATCCCTGCAGCAAACTTCTACCTGGGCATCCAGGAGTTTCCATACATCTTCCGATATCTAGGTGCAGGTTACCAAACCTCCATTCCTGACTCCTGTGCACTTGCAGGCTCCACATCACATGGAAGCTGCCAAAGCTTGAGGTTTGCACCCTCTGAAGCCATAGCCTGTGTTCTACATTGGTCCCTGTTAGCTAGAGCTGGAGCTTCTGAGACACAGGGTACCACATCCCTAGGAGTCACATAGCACTGGTACCGTGGGCCCTGGCCCTGGAAACCACTTTTTCCTTCTAAGTCTCTGGCCTGTGATGAGAGGGGCTGCTGCAAATGTCTCTTGCATTCCCTGGAGGCATTTTCCCCATTGTCTTGGTGATTAACTTTTGGATCCTCATTACTTATGCAAATTTCTGCAACTGGCTTGAATTTCTCCCAGAAAATGGGATTTTCTTTTCTATTGCATTGTCAGGCTGCAAATTGTTCAAATTGCTATGCTCTGTCTTACTTTTAAAACTGAATGCCTTTAACAGCACCCAAGTCACATCTTGAATGCTTCGCTGCTTAGAAATTTCTTCTGCCAGGTACCCTAAATAATCTCTCTGAAGTTCAAAGTTCTGCAAATCTCTAGGACAGAGGCAAAATGCCACCAGTCTAATTGCTAAAACATAACAAGAGTCACCTTTGCTCTAGTTCCCAACAAGTTCCTCATCTCCATCTGAAACCACCTCAGTTTGGGTTTCATTGTCCATATCACTAACAACATTTTGGTCAAAGCCATTCAACAAGTCTCTAGGGAGTTGCACATTTTCCTACATTATTCTGTCTTCTTTGGAGCCCTCAAATCTGTGGCAACCCCTGCCTGTTACCGAATTCCAAAATTGCTTCTATAATTTCAGGTATCTTTTCAGCAGTGCCCCACTGTACTGGTACCAATTTACTGTATTAGTTCATTTTCACACAGCTGATAAAGACCTACCCATACTGGGCAATTTATCAAAGAATAAGGTTTATTGGACTCACAGTTCCACATGTTTGGGAAGGCCTCACAATCACGGTGGAAGGTGAAAGACAGTCTCACATGGCGACAGACAAGAGAAGAGACAGCTTGTGCAGGGAAACTCCCGTTTTTAAAACCATCGGATCACATGAAATGTATTCACTATCACAAGAACAGCATGGGAAAGACCCACTCCATGATTCAATTATCTCCCACCAGTACCGTCTCACAACACGTGGAAATTATGGGAGTTATAAGATGAGATTTAGGTGGGTACATAGAGCCAAACCATATCTACTGTATAACAATATACATACAATTAACAATACTGTACTGTATGCTTAAAAAGTTGTTGAGTGTATATTTCATGTTATGTGTTATTTAGCACAATAAATACATTTTAAAAATTAAATATAAGGATATCTGCACAGTTGGAGAGCTCTGATGCTCAATGCTCTTACTTTTCATGCAATTATAGTTAGTCACATAAACTCCAACATCCCTTGCATTTCACCCCCAAATTAGAAATGCCTCTTTTTCTTGTCACTGTAACTCTCTAATATACTCATATGGCTAATTAGTTATGGAAGTCTTTTGTACCTGAAAAGAGAGGTTACATTGCCAAAAAAATAAAAATAAACTAAAAAATCCACAATATTTTAAGAGGAGAACATAGCTCTTAAGCTTTGGAACTTGTGGCAAGAGCCTGGCTGATTAGGGTTTACATTGTGAGACATTATAAGTTGGCTTCAATATATAACATACTAATAATGTGGATATCCCAACGCCCCAAAGTTAAAAAAAAAAAAAAAAAAAAGCTATGCAACTCATATGCTATCACTGTCTCTAATAGTGTCAGTGTACATCAGCAGGGAATTAAAACAGTATGACGAATTGGGAACATTTTGCATATCTTTTATATTGGCTAAAATGGACAATGGACTCATCTGTGAAAAGAGATTTCAACTTTTCACCAAAAATGAAAAAAATGAGTTAAAGCCAGACCAACCAGGAGTTGAAACAGCAACTAAAAAACCAGCTACAATTTCCTGCTTTCTTAACAACACTGTTATGTTTCCATTCCTCTCTGATTGCTTCATTGTTCTCACTGCTTGAAGATTGGATGTCTGCACTAGATTAAAAAGGGAGAGACTATTTGGAAATCACCATTGTATTAATGTCATTTAAAATAGTATATGGCACATGCTGGCTATTTAATAAATGTTTAATTATTTGATGTTTCTATGCACAATGGAAAATGCCTCTTCTTGTTTTCTGTATACCTTCTGAGGCTGAATCTTCATGAAGCTGACTCAAATTAGTGTCACCTAATTACAAATTACTAGTAGAAAAACACTAGCCTCATAGGAATCCTTTTATTCAATATTCACTCAATAGCATGTGAGAAGCAGATTTTTGTCTGATGGAAGTACAGAGGCACAGAAAATACAAAGGCCATATCTTTTATGTGCATAAAAGTTTTGCTGTAAGAATGATTAGCAGAGTAGTATTTTAACCTAATATTAAAAATCCAGTAAATGTTTCTGAGAGGAGAAATAATGTAATAAGAACTTTACATCCTCAAAAATGATGACTGGAGGTATCAAGATTGGTTGGTGTTAGAAAAGGGGATACTGAAAAGTCAGGCAGGAGGGTGTTGGCATAAAATATGGCTTAACAGCGATGGTACCACTGGAAATGGAAGAGAAATGAGAGATCAGTGATACAGTTTATGGCAATTAAGGTGAAAAATGTCATATAACTTAAACACACGCCAATATACTAATGGATTCTAAATATACTGTCATAAAAGTTTTGAGTTAGACACAGGAAAAAAAGTAAATGCTTATACAGTTCAAATACACATGTTCTTATTGGATCAGAGCTGCTACTGTCAATGGGTTTTTACATGCCACCAGGTAAGTAAGAATGTGAACGAGGGCATTTAAATCCACATGTCTGAAAAATGTGGCTTATTAGTTTAAGTATACTCTTTAATTTCAGCAATGAATTACATATTTAAGAAAGTCTTTGGGACACATGTAGATATCAGAAACTTGATGGATTCTTGCTTTCAGTGGAATGGCTTCAGTGGCCTATTTGGATGGTAACAAGTTCTCGTTAGACTAAACGACATATTTTCTGATGATTATTTGAAATCTGTAGTCAAATAATTTGGCTTTATCTTTGACAATCTAAATGATCTACGTGCTACATTATAAATACTACTTTACAGAAAGCAGTTATTTTTCTTTGGTAAATTTGGGCAAAGATTACAAAATATATTCAATATTTTATTTTCTTCCTAGATACTTTTGTGCATTTCTTTTTAATTTTGATTAAAAATATCATGGTACTGATAAACAGCTTTTTCATTTCTAAAAGTCTATATATTGTGAGAAATATATATGTATATACTTTGAAAGTTCCTGTGGGAAAAAAAGTGAGAATTTTTTTTTTCTAAATTAAGGAGATTTTTTATATGGAATAACAGATACATTTAGAGTGTATTCCTGACCTCTTTCTTCAAGTATTTTGACAGATGGTGGAAGTAATAGTGAGCTATATTTGGATCAGAGTAGTGGATACTTTATACATGTAAATAACATATATCTGTTCAGCTGTGGTAGCTCATGATTGTAATCCCAGAACTTTGGGAGTCTGAGGTGGGAGGATAACTTGAGGTCAGGAGTTCAAGACCAGCCTGGGCAACAGAGTGAGACACTGTATCTACAATTTAAAAAAAAATTCAACTGGGCACAGAGGTGCATGCCTGTAGACCTTGCCAGTAGTACACATGCCTGTAGACCTTACTCAGGATGCTGAGGCAGGAGGATCACTTGCACCCAGGAGTTCAAGGTTACAGTGAGCCATGATGATGCCACTGCAGTTCAGCCTAGGCAACAGTGTGAGACCCTGTCTCTAATTTAAAACACACACATGCTGTGTCTATAGCTTTATAGTTATATAGATATAGATATAAATAGACATAAAACAGTTCTAAAAGTCTATAGTGAGATATTATGATATTCAAAATGTTTAATTAAAGCAATAGAGTCATAAATCAATCTTAATCAATCTACAGATAAATTGTAATGGATGTAAGCCCTAAACAACTTTCACTGGAGAGAGTTTGCATGTCTCCATTAGTGAGAGTTTCAATTCCAAAATATACATGGATTAAAGAGGGTAGATACTATCATATTTTATTAAAGGGAATTGAAAGAACCAAAGAATAAACTGCATAAATTATTTCACAATAAATATAGCCCCTTTATAAAATCATCATTTTTGCTTCTTCTATTTTGATCCACTAGGTCATTTGCAACCCAACCTCAAGAAGTCTAATTTTGACCAAGAATCTGTCAGGTGGTATTGTATTGTTGATGCAAAAGAAGCCAACAAGTTCAACAATTTCTTTTGACTAAAAGTATAAATAGTAATGTTTAGTACACCAAAACCTCTATAGTGTGACCATAACGTAATGTGGCCTGCCAGTAAATAATTACAATATTAAGAGATGGTTACACACAACTCTTAAAAATTATTAGAATTTCTTGTGTTTTTCTACCATTATGTACTACTCTGATCTGGACAAATACAATCAATCACTGCCTACCTTGCAAGAGTATTGATTTGAGCTGGGCAATTTGTAAGGAAACATAGAGAACACATGTCATTATACATATTTATTTGCTACCTTATAATTATCTAGAAAAAACTTTATGTGGTCACCTCCTGCAATAGAACTTCTAATTGCCTTAATCTCTTCAAAACCAAGAAAACACAAACAAGGGAAGGAGAAGGAGTTTATTATCCTCTTTGTTCTGGGTTAATAGACATTCTACATTTATTTCAATGTTCATCAAATAATAGATGAATATACTTTGCACTTTCAAAATTTTTCATCACATTTGCTTTTCCAGAGTTAGCTCTTAACTCTATTTTGAGTCTCCCTTACTCATGGGGCAATAATGATTCCCAAGCACAAATAAATTAAATTGTATTAGAAACTAAAATTTGAATCTGGTGAATTTACCTTTTTACAATAATTTGAATACAATTGTATGATGTACATTCTTCTAATTATCTGGGACATATTATTGTTCCAAGGATGTTGAAACAATATCCATTATTTGTTCCACAGCTCTTCTAGAACCTTGCAACTTCCCTATCAAGAGGATCCCTTTGGCGTTTCTTTGACCTTGTGGATTTTCTGAGTGCTTTGGCCAATATAATATGGCAAAAATGATGCATTTGAATTCTGAGATTGTGTCATGAAAAAGTCATTAAGTTTCACTTCATTTTTCTTAGGATGATTTTTCTTTGAATCCAGCAACCATTCTGAGAGGAAAGTTAAAATAGTCCATGCAGAAAGGCCACATGAAATGGCTACATGTGGTTGCTAGGGATGACAATTTAGCTGAGGTTCAAGCTGCCAGCACACATCGAGTTTCAGATATGAGATTGAAGATGTCTCCAGACTATTTGAGTTCTGTGTTGTTGAGTCACATCATGGAGCAGAGAAAGATTACGCCATCTGTCCAAATTCCTGATTTAAAAAAAAACTCATGGCAATAATAAAATTTTAATACATACTACCAGATTTACTGTGGTTTGTTATATATAATAGTAACTGAAAGGTCAAATAAAGTATACAAAGCATGTTATATTTTAGATCTTCACCGATAACAGTGATGCTACTTTATGCAAAAACTGGGTTATTCCAAATTGCCTCTGTGCTCTCAGTCTGAGTTGTCTGGATAATGTTAATTGAGTAGAAAATGCCTTCCGATTCTCACAGGCCCACAACTTCCATTTCCCATTTGTCCTGTGGCTTCTGCAGCTTGCCAGAGGGCCTACAATGTCCCACACTGACCAAGACTTCCAGGTTTGGACAACATGTGATGCCAGACAGCTCTTATGAATTGCTGGAAGCCAAATTTAGAATGACTGGTGCTGGACAAGTAACTCTCACATTTGCACTATTAGAATGTACGAAGACAACAATATGGAAGATAGTGTCCACCTACTAAATTATGAATACATTTATTGTCCGGCAAATGACTTGAACTCTGACGGTTCTCTTTATGCAGATAATGGAAAAATTGGGAATCTGTACATATTATAATTGTTGAACTGGCTTTGTGTGTTTTTTTTTCCGTTGCTCATGCAAGCCAATTTCCTAACTCATGACATATGACTATGCAATTCCTCACAAGCTCTGCTTCACGTAAGTAGTACCCAAACATTGACTTATCTCACATGACAATTAGGAAGACAGTGTTTAATTATATTTCAAAATGTTTGCATTCAGTATGACATTGAAATATTATTTAAAGCATATGACTTCAAAGAAATAGAAGCAATGTAAGAGTTTTAGAAAATTTAATCAGTTATTTACTGATGCGGTAATATTGAATAATTAGGTATGTGAAAAGCTCATGTATCAAGCAAACCATAATCTATTCTCAGATTCCAGTTTGCTTTTCTAGGAATTTCTCAATTTTCAGAATAATGTTCCTGTCATTTGTAATCAATATAGTTTATAATTCCTATTTGGCAATCTCCACTTCAACATTTCTTATGTTTATGTGATTCTTTTCTACCGGCAATTTTACTTTTTAAATAAAAAGAAAAATCCCATGGCTCAGCTGTGTTACTTTCACAGAATTATGCATGTTCTGTGTGTACAACACTGTCTAAATTTTTCAAATCTAGAAATTCTCCAAAACAAGTTTTTTTGAAAGACCAATAATCTCCTTTTTCATAAGAACTTCCAATTCTCTGTTACATATTTATGATGGTTAATTCAAGAGTACCTGAGCTTCCAGTTTTATGGAGGGAAGACATTCCTAAAGAATATATCCATGAATAGAAAGCATGAAGCTCCAAAATATTAACCCACATATACTTTGGGCAGATATATATGCAGTAATAAAACTTCAAGTGGTCAGCTATATTTTCAAACCTACTGGTCCTTATTGGGATATCTTAAGAGTTGAAGTATTTCTACTGACAGTTTTTTTTATGATACATTCTCAAATATTCAATCAAACTGAGCTATGTACATATCAAGCAGATAAAGGCAAGTCTTTGGCAAATACACAGAGCATAGTTTAATCTACATGTTTACCAAAAACAGAGCTATATTTCTTTCACTCCTCTCAACATATATGCTTATGGCTTTGAGATAGTTATCTTGCTCCCTACATACTATATTAGGTTAGAACTTGACATCTGTTATGAAACCCCAAACTGTTCATTTAAGGAATGGCCTGTGCAGGCCTACTCTGATTTAAAAAAAAAAAAAAAAATCTCTATACATTGCAAAAATACTTTGTCAGCTCATAACTTGTCTTTCTTGCTAGGCAATGGGACAGGAAAATACTGGCATACATCCTCGAAAGATAATAATCATTTTACATTTAAAAATTTGAACTCTCCTACCATTCACATCTATTTTAAGAGTGAGTTACACAAAAGCTATGTTAGGGTTTGTTCAGATTAACAAGTTTTCCTTGGACTGAGCCTGTTTTCAGAGACAGATATATGGGAAAGCAGAAGCATACCCAACAAATAAGAGTCTACCAGGAATTGAGGGGGAAAAATATCTACATGGAGAATATGCTGCTTAACATTTGCTACACATACAATGGTTCTTAATGAAACTCTGACTTTTCTATCAATAATCCTAGTTTTGTCTTAAGAAAATAGTCTGGGTGGTAGTTTGCTTTGCTTTTACCAATCAAAGTTGAAATGACTCATCCACAGAAACCACAGTAAGTCTCCATGTGTCTGCCACTCTTACCAGAAGTGATCATCACAGATCAGATATGAGAAACAAAGGAAAAAGAAATAATTAGTGGAAGTCTGAGGGAACATTATCTTGAGTGAAATGAAAGGAAAATTTATTTTTAATACAAATCATATCGGTTTTGTCTGCCTTATGTTCTGAATCTTTCAATCATTGCCATATAAAATGACTCATTCAATTTAGTATCTGGCATGGAAAAAAATTCTCTCCTGCTATTTGCCAAGAATTTCCATAAAACATTCTGGCATAGTCAGCATCAGATTGTGAGTAAATTCAGTATTCTAATAAATTATTAAGTAAAAATGTGAGGCTTATTCTCTTGTCAGGTCAGGCTTATCCTCCTGTCAGAAGATAATTACTGCATTGAAATAAGGCAGGTAAGATATTTGTCATTCTTCCCATTCCTGTTTTACCTTTTCATTCTTGCTGATATGTATGGAATTTAAAAATACGCTATGCTTTGTAAGGGTACACTGAACTCTGAAAAGGAAAAGGAAAGTTTGCATTCCAAATGTGATCAACCAAGAGTCCTTCACACAGAGTGGATGAGTAAAACAAAATTATAACTCCGTCTAGAAAACAATCATTTTATCAGATAACAACATTTGGTATCAAATAATTTAAAAGCAAATAAAATAAAATAAAATAAAATAAAATGTGATATTGGTTAAGCTGAAAATAGCCTATGATTATTAACTAAAATTTTATAAACATAAGATTAACCCTAAGGAGAACAAAGGATCAAATTTGTGATGGTCAAAGAGTGTGCATCAAATGAGTGACTGTTGTCTAGAGCTTTTAAAGTTGCCCTAACTAAGACATTGCCTTTCCTTTTGTTGGAGAAAAAGTTCTATGTAAACTCTGTGGAAGAATTTATTGCTAACCATAAAAATATTTGAAGAAATGCCATAAGGCAGTTTTAAAAATATGAACTAGAATCATAGTATCTCAAAACTAGAAATATTTAGAAAAACAATTTAGAGTTTGAAATCTGATAAAAAGAGATCATTAACTTTCCATAACAGATGCCAGATAAAGTTACCAGATAGAGTAGAAAAGAGAAGTCTACATTTAATTCCCCAATCTAAAGTTCTGCCTTTGCTCTTTTCCAGACATCTGCTGTAAAGACAGAATAATTTGCAACACCTCTGGAGATAATAGACTGTTCCTCTAATTACTAAAGGGCTAATTAAAAGGCAAATTATTGGAAAAGTTTTGATTGTAATTCACCTGTAACTCACCAGTCTATCTGTAACATGAAGAACCTATAGAATCTTGACCATTAAGATTGTGAGACAAACATCAAAATGAAGTCAAGTAGGAAAGATTGATTTTGGGTGATAGAATATTTCAGTGAAGGGCATTGTTCATTTATTATTCCAAACCGCAACCTCTACAGTGCTTTCATGCCACTATAATTGGATATATAGAACTGATTGGAGGAAATTTACAACTCTAATACTAGAGCTTTAGAAAGTAAAGGTGCACTCTAACATGACTGCCTCCCTTCCATCTTATTTTTTAACCTCCCTTTAACAATATTATAAAATTGTTTCTTAGTTTTGCTTTTATTTTAGACATTATCTACTGAATCTCTTCAATAGTCAGTTTAGATGTTACTCCCTTTTACATCTTTTAATAAAACCATGAGCATTTATCTTTTTTGTCTTTTCAATATAATTTAGTAACAACTTTTGGTTATATTGGTATTTATTGTTTAATTGTAATTTTAAACATTGTTTGCTGCTAAGTAAAGTAATATCACATTTATTTTATTGTATTACTGTTGTTTCGGGGTGAATGATTTTCCTTGTGGTGATTCAATCCATTTTCTTATGTGTTTCACTAACTGAGCCCTAACTCTGATACAATTCTGAAACATCTAAAAAATCGTCTCTATCAGATATTCTCTTCCGGTGTTTTGCTCTTCCCTTCTGAATTTCTAAATCTATTACTGTCCGCATGGGTTGCTCTCTATCTACTTCTCTAGGTAGCTTTTACATTTTCTTGGTTATTCTTATTATTTCTTTTTCATATTAGATTTCCTCTGTATTCGGTACTATATATTTTTCTTATTTTTATCAATTATTTTGCATAACATGTTGAAACACGGAAAGTGAACATTTTAGAACATTCAAATCTAAAACTCTTCATATTTAATTTAATGCCTGATTGAGAGTTTGGCTGGATATCAAATTTTAGGTTAGAAATAATTGTATTCCATACTTTTTAGACTATTTTGTTTTAGATTCAAATGTGTTCATTGATCAGTCTCACTGTTATTTATCCTTTTCAATTTTTAAAACATATATTTAGGGGATACAAGTGCAGACTTCCTGCCTTCCTACATATTGTGTTGTGGTAAAGTTTGAGCTTTTAGTGTACTCATCACCTGAATAGAGAACTTGTACCCAATAGATAATTTTTCAGCTCTCACCTCCCCCACACCTTCCCACCTTTTAAAGTCTCCAATGTGTATTATTCTACTTTGTATGTATATGTGTGCAAATTATTTAGCTCTCACTTATAAGTGAGAACTTATAGTATATGACTTTCTTTTTCTGCATTATTTCACTGAGCATTATGGCCTCCACTTTTATCCATGTTGCTACAAAAGACACAATTTAATTTGTTTTATGGCTGGGTTGTATTTTATGGTGTGTATATATGTATATATGTGTGTATGTGTGTGTGTATATATGTCTTATATATATAATGTCTAAAATAAAAGTAAAACTAAGAAACAATTTTATAATATTGTTAAAGGGAGGTTAAAAATAAGATGGAAGGGAGGCAGTCATGTTAGAGTGCACCTTTACTTTAAAAAGCTCTAGTATCAGAGTTGTAAATTTCCTCTCTCTATATGCGTGGGATATATATAAATATGAATGTGATATATATGTATATATATCACATTATATATATATATCATATATATGTATATATACACACACATATATATATCACATTTTCTCTACCCAACCCACATTAATGAGCACTTAGATTGATTCCATGTCTTTGTTTGCTATTGTTAGTAGTGTTGTGATAAACATACAAGAATAGTTATCTTTTTGATATAATAATTTCTTTCCCTTTGAGTATATTCCCAGCAATGGGATGCTGAATAGAATAGTAGTTCTCTTTTTAGTTATTTGAGAAATCACCATACTGTTTTCCATAAAGGTTGTACTAATTCATGTTCCCATCAATGGTGCATATGCATTCCCTTTTCTCTACATCCTTGCCAATGTCTGTTTCAGACTTTTTAATAGCCATTATGACTGGTGTAAGATGTTATCTGATTGTGGCTTTAATTTGCATTTCTCTGGTGATTAGTGCTATTGAGCATTTTTCTCATATGTTTATTGGCTACTTGTATATCTTCTTTTGAAAAATATCTGTTCCTGTCTCTCTATATATACACATATATGTGTGTGTATGTGTATATATATATCATGCCTATATAGAGACATGAACATACATATACACACACTTATATATAAACATACATATATTTTTATATATATAATTGCCATCTAGTAGCTACTTTATTGTTAGGGCCAAATTAAAAGCTCTAAATATAGAAATCTGTCAAAATTGTAGTGTGCAATCTATTAAGTTTATTACAGCAAAAAATACATGTTTAAAAACCAATTATTGCAGTTATTGATGAAACATGAATAGTCTTAAAATAGTCACATATTCAATAAAAACATGTAGTCCAGAGCATCAGTTTGGGGATTCCTTCCCTGTTTCAATTAACTCTGAGAATTTTATTTGTATGATTTCTAAATTAAATAATTTAAATATTTTTGAATAATCTACTATGTATAAAGTATGGCTATTGTATTGTGTGGTTCATAGGATAAAGTTTGAAGGCTTTGACAATGCTTTGAAGACTCTTGAAAATGAGGGGGAACAAAGTTCTGGCATATGAGTTAGTTCACGTGCATGCAATGGAGAAACCTGTGATTGCATACTTTTCCATGGGATATGGTGTTTATTAAATAGACAGGAGTATAATAAAAAAGGAGATGATGGACCAACTATCTCCAAGAGATGCAATTTCCAGAACAGTCAAATAAAAAGGCAGGTTTTTATTTTCAGGGTATATATTGAGAGTGTGAGGTAGCATCACAAGGAAGATAATAAATAAAATTTTAAACATCGTTTGAGTTTTGTCTTTGGTTAGCCTACAAAATAGTCTTGTAACCATATGTACTCTTACTACATTAACTCAAATGTGACTTTTTTATTTATTAGGATGTTAAGGTTTTGTTTTTTTATTAATGAGAAAGGTAATCTACTCACATACATTTCTTTGAAAGTTGTACTTTTTCTATTGTATTCACATTTTGTTATACCTATTGTTTTAATAAAAGGCAAAAATGTTGCAACTAAGTGAGCATAAAATGAACTAAATGCTTTCGAAATATGAAGTCTCTATAATCTATGTTGATTGATGGTAATTTCATGGGAGAAAAGTTGGCAAATTTTTCTAAACGCTTTTACCTACACCATCAATTTCTCCCTCTTTTTAATGAGAAATAAGTTGTCCTCTGTTTATATTTAAAACCTAGTTTAAATTTTCCTAAGGGCTTTAAAGACAGATGGTGGCATCTGTTTAAAGCTGATGTGGATATTAAGTACAGAAGTACTTAACCACTATTTAAAATTTTATTTCTGTAAGAGGATCTCTATCTATCCTCCACATATTCAAGAAAAAAAAATACTCAAAAGTTACATCTGTGCTATGAAAATCTAAATAACACAGAGGTATAAAAATTAGATATATAAATGCTGAAAGGTCACACTTTGCTAGTAAGGCTAAAAGTTGTTGACTCAATTTGGTTCATAATGTGGGCACACTTTTTACATATATGTTAAGCAATTTTGTCTTTAGTAACTTCTCTTTATTATTTTTCTTCCCCCCCCCCCCCCTTTACAAGAGAAATGTTTGCCATTTGTGTCTCATGATGTTCTCTGAATTACTTTTAACATAAACAATCAAAGGTCCTATCAACACTGGTTGGTTAACCTGTATATTTATGAATCTCTATTAAGCTCTGAACATTAAAGTTCTAGAGAAAAACATCCAGTATTTAATAGTTCAACTATTGAATAAAATAATTTCATTACTACATATAATACGAGCCCTATTGCCAATCTGAAAGACAAGATTTAGAGGCGTAGAAAAGCATTCCAATGAAGAATAATTGTCACAGTCACGATTTAAACTTAGGTCTGTTTTCAGCATTGTCTCTGGAGGTTAGTTATTCAGATTGTCCTACATTTTCAAAACACATAGGTCTTGGCCTCTTGGCCTCTTCATTAAATGTTCAGTGGTATAATTCTTATAATTAACATGCATTAATTATAATACCTTATTAAAGCAAAGCTTTTATACAGTAACAGAAATAGCCAAAGTAGATATTTATTTATTCATTTAAATGTTTCAAAATGTAAAGGAATTTACTATTATTGCATTAGAGGGCTGTTTTCTCATTCATTGAACTGAAGTAAAGTGAAGGGTTGAGCCTTTATGAATGACCAGGCCTCTGTAATAAGTTGATAATAAATTGATAGTATGGAACTGCTATTAATAATATTCTGTATTCAAAAGGTGCAGTGATTTAATTAATTCTCCTTTATTTTAAATGCAGCTTCCCAGAGTCTATATCCTTTTTGAATTATCAAAAGACCACAGATATTGATAGAGTGTAAAGACAACTCAATCTCTGATATAATTCTGAAGTTTAAAAAATGATAGAAAGTTTATTTTGATTTTTAAAGAATGTAGTTATTTTTATACAATAATGATAAACCAAACACATACTATAGAGAAAAATTATGGAGAAATACATTATTGTTTGTGAACTGTAGTTCCAATTGATTAATAACTTATAAATCCTGCCTAAACTCTCTTTCCATGGTACTAAAATTAAGTTTTTTTCATTCTTTGACTGTTTCCGGGAAATTGCTAAATATGCAGCTCATAAACTCAGACTATTCTGTGCCTTCACCCAAGAGAAGTCCCAACTGCTATCCCTCATTTTGAAATGAAAGAGTCACAAAAGGAATGGTTTATCTACTGGATGCCAGACAAAACATTGCACAGAATTGTGTCTCAACCCAAGCATATCTCTCTACAGATGTTGAAGGAAGGGTGTCTGTGTACCCAATGATTCTTCTGATGAACAACAGCATGATTCTTCCAGATGATTCTTATTGATGGCATTCACAAACATCACAGAGTGTCTCCTAATATGGAATAGTTTGCTATGCTATTGCATGACTGAAAGGGTTGACTGGACCACCAAGAAGATGGAAAATTCATCCTGAAGAACTAACTGAGGTGTGGGTGCATTGTTCATGAGTAACCAATGCTCATGAGAGGACATGTTAATGAGATTTATAGGTTTCCATGATTAGGTGGCTGGATTATTCCACAGATTATAGGTTACACTGAGCAGATATGAAGTCCACAGATCTAAGAGTTATGAAGCCCCAGATTAGGTGATTCACTTGTCAATCATGTCACCATGGAATTTACAGACTACTGAAGCATGAAAATATGTTGGTAGAGTGGGAGCTGAATGAAAAAGAGTGAGGACGGATAATGATTGGTCTAACTGATTGGGGGCGGGGGGCGGTGAAGGTGGCAAGCATAACAACACTTATTTTTCTTTCATTTTCTTATAATCATCCTTATGAATGTGAAATTGTGTCACATTGTGGTTTTGATTTGTATTTACTTAATACCAATGGGATTGAACATCTTTTTATTTGCTTGTTGGTCATTTGTATGTCATTTTTAGAGAAATGTCTATTCAAGTCCATTACTCATTTTTAAATTGAGTTGTTCACCTTTTGTTGATAAAGTTTTGTAAACCATCTATATTCTTCGTACTGAACCTTTATCAAATATATAATTTGCAAATATTTTCTCTTATTCTGTGGATTGTCTTTTCACTTTCTCAATAGTGTTCATGGATACACAATGGTTTTAGATTTTAATAAAGTCTAACTTATTGGTTTTCTTTTCTCTCTCCTGTTTTGTTGTCAAATCTAAGATTCCACTGATAAATTTGAGGTCATGAAGATTTACATTTAAATTTTCTTTTAAGAGTTATGTAATTTTTCTTATTATATTTAGTTTGCTGATTCACTTTAAGTTGATTATTGAATATCAAATGAAGTAGGGATCCAATTTTATTATTTTGCTTGTGTTTATCAAGTGCTAGCAGTATTTACGGAAGTCTGTTCTTTTCCAATTGAATGGTCTTAGCACCCTTGTAAAATACCTGTTGGCCATAAATGTTTATTTGTTTATTCTTAATTAGATTACATTTGGCCTATCCTTAGGTCAGTTACATACATTTTTATAATTATATAGTTTTGTTGTAAGTTTTGAAATCCCCAAATATTTTTGTACAACTATATATTGCTTTCCAATTCTGTCAGTTTTTGCTTTACATATTTTAGGACCCTGCTGTTTTGTGTTTATTTCATAATCATCATGTCTTCTTGATGATTTGAACTTCTTATCAAAATACTTGTCCTTTGATTCTTGCAACAACTTTCACTTGAAATCTACTTTGTCTTATAATAGTATAACCACTCTAGCTATTATTTGGTTATTATTGAATATTATCTGCATGGGATACTTGTTTTTGCATTTGTGTTTTCAAACTATTTGTGTCTCTGATTCTAAAATGAGTCTCTTATAACAATGGAAACTTGTTCTTTTTAAAAAGAATTACATTCTGTCAATCTCTGCCTTTTAATTGGTGAGTGTAATCAATTTACATTTTTTTTTATTGATAATGAAGATTGACATTTCCCAGAGAGGAAGAAATCATCCTTAAAATGGCAACAGAGAGAAGAGATGCTGCCTAAGCTTCTATCTTGATGCTCTCTGAATTATGGACTAAGGACTTAACATCAACTCTTACCTAAATTTCTACACTGCTGACCTGCACTACAAATCTCAGACATGCCAGCCTCAACAATCCTGTAAGCCATTTTTAAAACCTACCTTTCTCTCTCCATATAAACATACATAAACACTATGTATATACAATGTTATATATAACCACTATATATACATAGCCGTTATATATAAATCATATATATTAAACACAAGAAGTCAAAATATACCAAACTATGCTTTTCAATAAGTATTCCAGTGGACACTACAAGTATTTGATCACAGTCTAGTGTTTGAAAATAATTTATTCTGATAGTTCTTGCCAGCTCAATAATTATTCTTATGGGAGGACTGGTTTCTAAAGCCTCCTACTCTACCATCTTCCATAAAATCATGCTTTTTTTAAAAAAAAACTGTTTTATAGTATATTTTTTCATTTTCTGATTTTTATATATTACTTTTGTGCATGTGTGTGCAAGATACCTACACACTATTTACAGTCACACATACACACACACACACACACACACACACACACACACATTTCTTCTCTGTATGATCACCCTGTTCCTGGGATTTTGTTTTATACCACCTAGTATTCCTTCTTTATACAATCTCTTGTTTGAATTATGTGTTTTCTTGTTTCATAGCAAGTGTGGCTTTCGTTTCTATCTTTCTTTAGTCCTTCCCCACCCTCGCCCCCAATTTATTTTACCTGACAGAAATGGGTAAAGATAACAATTCTCTTCTCTCTTAAATCCCAAACCATGTTCTTAAATATTGTGAGATTTATTTATTTACTTTTACTTTTTATGTTTTGCTAAAATACAATCAATTTTAGGATCTAACCCCAAAAATTAAATAAATAAATGATAAGATATTATATATTTAGATCTATAAATATTTTAATGTAACAAACTCAGACCTTGATTATTCACACCTACTCATGCATGTAATTGGTGAGCAGTTATGTAATGAATTTAAGTTTCATATAATATTTTGTTGCATGAAAATACATGCAAATCTCCATGTATTCATAGTAATGATAATTTATTCAGTGAATGCTACTTTTTCTACATGCATATCATAACACAGATAAGCACACACAAGTCTTTATGGTAATTTCTTTCAAATATGCATCTTAAGGATCAAATTGCATTTTCAAGTAATTCGTTATAATTATATAGCTGTAGAAATTACCATGTAACATTTTTGTTATTAATATATTATTTATTTTATTTTTACTATGGAAGTAAAAGATCTGCTTCAATTCTCAGACTTAATGAAAACACAACTTTGTAATTAATATCACAGAGCTTTACTGTGTGTGTACCTGATTTAACTACTAACTTTATGTTAAAAATTGATCCATGTTCTCTCTGAAGTTCAGAGAAAATACCATCTTCAATCTTATTTTATACTTGGCTTATCCCAGACTGACACTAAACAAATTTATCATGGCTCTATTACCTTGAAATTAACGTTTCTTGAATTTACACGCTATGGCAAGTAGGTTTTAAAAACTATATTACTATTATTAAATTTTTGTATTTTAATTGTTCTTATTCTCTAGTCTTAATAATTATGGGTTATATAGAGTTTTGATCCTTAACAGAGTAATAAATTATTACTTAAATAAATTTAATTAATTAAATAAATCCTTAAGTAATATATTATTACAATATCTTGAATAGATATGTCTATATAGCTAGAGGATTTTTTAAAAGTTAAAAAACTCATTACTTTTCATTAAGAATTCAGACAAAATCTGTAAAATAGGCTAATATAATAATAAAATGCCTTGAATATTGTTAGAAAAAATATAAATGTCTTTATAACAATAATTTCTCCATTTTAAAGAAAGCAAAGAAAAAGTAACATTTATAACATGAAGATTTACTCTTCCCAGCATTTGTTGGAAAAACAGATGTTGAGGCTCTAACCCAATTTTTAAAATAATTTAACTGTTTTTAAAATGTGTAGTCTGGTTTAAAAATTGATTATACAATTACGGATTTGTTCCTGAATAAGTTCCTCAAGAATTTGCAGAGAGACATCATTGCAGCATACAGTTAAATGCCAGTTCCTGAGTATGTTGCCAAAAGTCCTCCTAAAATAATTCTCCAAGAGTAAAATCTCCTTGTTGTATCAGCAAATGATATTTTTTACCTGCCAACAATGTAATTGAAGTTAGTGTTTTCTCCAGTTTAGAGGGTTTAGATTATCAGTAGAATTTTTAATAATGACTTTTTCATTTCTCAGTAAATATATATTTATATGGAAAAGTGGTGGTAGTCATTTATGGGAAGTAAAAAAGATAATGTTTTTGATAATATATTGCATGGTACCCATTGTTCATAGGCATGTAGTTAATTTGCCACACCATATGCCAAATTAAAAAATAATAGTAATTTTCCAGTTCACACAAGAAACACTATCAGCATCATCCATAAGACGTAAATGTATTGATCCCCATTTACTATTATCTAAGCTTGCTTTTCTGTAGTTGTTTTTACTTTATTAAATTTTTAAAAATAAACTCATGGAGGGAAGAAATACTTCTTTTTAAAGACAACAAAGCTATGATACCAGTATGTTAGCAATAACAAGAAAAACAAGAACGATAGATTCACTTTTACATTTGTGCATTATATTGCTAATTTTTAAAACTGCTGTGAAATTGGTCAATTAAATTAATGCACTTTTTTTTTTTTTTTTTTTTTTTTTTTTTTTGAGACGGTGTCTCGCTCTGTCACCCAGGCTAGAGTGCAGTGGCCGGATCTCAGCTCACTGCAAGCTCCACCTCCTGGGTTTAGCCATTCTCCTGCCTCACCCTCCTGAATAGCTGGGACTACAGGCACCTGCCACCTCGCCCGGCTAGATTTTTTTTTTTTTTTTTTTTTTTTGTATTTTTTTAGTAGAGACGGGGTTTCAACGTGTTAGCCAGAATGGTCTCGATCTCCTGACCTCGTGATCCACTCGTCTCAGCTTCCCAAAGTGTTGGGATTACAGGCTTGAGCCACCGCGCCCGGCCAAATTAATGCATTGTTTAATCTTACTAGTGTGAGTCAAGAAATTCGTCAAAAATGCTAATTCCTACGGTCATTTTTCTATTTATAACCTATTACCAACTACGAGGAACAACCCAAGCTAATTAACTTGACAAAATACTTTCCACAACTTGACCCTGGGGTCCTATTTCAGTTTTACTTCCCACATGTCACCCATACCCACAACAATAATAAAACTATTTTTTTCTGGGTTTAAAGAATAAGCTTAATATTAATGTCAATATTAATATTAACATCACCTTATTTAGAAAAACTTTTAAAATAATCATTGATATCTGGAGAGAAAAAGATCGAGATAGCGATAGAGGTAAGGACAGGGAGAGAGAGAAAAAGAGAAAAGAAAATGGTAAGACTACTACAACCATCAATGCAACTACACCAAGATATCAACTTGTTATTTCTCAGACTATACTGCATATTAATTATCTCTTTCTGAGTTTGTTATATATTCTTTGGTTCTGTGTCATAAATTCTTGGAATAAACAATATAGTATTATATTTCATAATAATTATATTAATCATCATAAGTATCACTATTACTGTCTTTATTAAGTATTTTATTATTATATGCCGTCACCTGCAACCTCTCAATCAGTCCCTGGAAAATAAGTAAGCCATCAAATATTAAGATAGGGTCAATAAATACACGCAATTAAAAAACCAACAGCAGCATCTAAAACAAAACACACAGAGCAGTTGTCAAAGCCCAACTGTGTATTAGTAATTAAAACCTTGTGTTTAATTATTAATCCACTTTATCTTTCATTTATAAACAAATATTTTGTTAATGTTTAAAATGTATCACAAACAATGCTTAATAAAAGAGAAACAAATATAATCATTAACAGATGATTTCTTTTAATAAACGAAGTATCTGGGCTAGAAGGAGAAATGCCTGTTCTGGCTAGTTTCACACTGTGCTCTCTCTCCTTTCCATGCAGATTCACACGTATTTCTTCTCATCATTGGAAGTTTGCTGCGAACTCAGGCGAGGAAGAAAATACTTTCTGATAAAGTATAAGAAGCAAGTAGCTTCCAAAACCTTGAAGAAGATAACTTAGTAAAAATCTCAGCTAGAGTTAAATGAATATGTGTATATACTTCAAAACATTATGTTGTACCTTATAAATACATATAATGTTATATGTATTTTTAAAAATACATTAAAAAATAAATATCGTCAGTAAGGAGGCATGTGAGAATTGTGAGCCCCTGATAGGATGCAATAACAACATAGCATCTCTTTTTATAACCTGAGTCTAAACACAAGGAGTCGTTAAACCAACCTAAATTTTAAATATCTTTAAAAATAACTAGCCTACAATCTTCTAAAGTGCCAAAGACATAGGAATCAAAGACAAGCAAGCATTCCAGATCGAAGGAAAGACTAAAGGAAAATGACAAATTCAAGAGTGATTCTGAACTGAATTCTTTTAGGATAATGCTAGAAAGGGCATTATTAGAGAAATTGGCAAAATTTTTGTATGGTCTGTGGATTTATATGGTCTCTTCCTGATTTTGATGGATATAGGTATTGTGGTTACACAGGAACATGTCCTGCTTGAGAGAAAATATATACTAAAGTTTCTGGGAATCAGACTGGCAATTTGTTTTATTTTGTTTTCAAAAATGAAAAGTTATTTTCACTATACTTTCAACTCTTCTGCAAGTTTGTGATTATTTGAGATGTAAGTGTCATTTAAATGTTTTAAACACATCAGCAATATATTAAAACACCTCTCTTGTCAGAAAGAGATGGACTGTACTTAATTACATTATTTTGACAAAAAATTGTCTCTGGACCATATTATTTTTCTGTTTTTAATACGAGCTTCAGAATGAGAGTTTTGTAATATATTTTAATTTTTCTGCAGTATCTGATGTAATTAGCTCATTACCATATGATTCTCACATATATAATAATAAGGCACATGTGAACTAACAGTTTCTACATCCTACAAATTATATATTTTGATGAATTTCATTGCTGAAGATTGTGTGAGCATATATAAACATACTAAAAGATACCATATATACATAGAAGTGAGTATAGCTAGAATAATTTTGAATAAAAAGTATTGGGCTTATTCAACTCTGTATAGTTGAATTTCAAGTTTTTAAAGTAAGAGACTGAAGTAAAAGAAAATATTTAGAAAAATAAATATCTTCTATCACATTAAGATATTTAATTTTCTTCTTTATTTCTGTCTTAACTGATCCTGGTGAGAAAAAAAAAAAATGACCTTTCTTGCACAATGACAAAACTATGTTTCTCAATGCTGGTGTCATTTATTTAAGTCATGGTAGCCATTTAGCACTATTACCTTGGAAATAAATTTTCCTTGTAAAACACAAAACTCGGTTTAACACTAGGCATAAGTCTTTTTAGAATATAGCACTTTCCCCATAAAGCAATACAAAAAGTAATTGGAGGCAGAACAGTTTGGAGATGTTCATATAAATGTATTAAAAATGAATATGTGTGAGCTATGAACTTTTGGATTTCTTAATATAGGAACAGATATTACAGTCAGACCTCAGAAAGGACAGTATTTTTTTCCTTCTGGAAAATGTCATCATATCTTTAAAATCTTGCTCAGGTCCATTTCAAAAGATAGTTCATTCAGAACTTTCACCAGATTGAGAAAATATTCTCACAAAATGTCTGATAGATAAAGTTTGTTTCACACCTGGCTCTATCAATTTTTACAAGAAATGTTTACTACTTTTCTTGTTCCCAATAACTGTATATTTAAAATTTAGTGCAATGAATGATGTCCTGTTCTCTTAAGTTAATTGATTCTCTAAAAATGTTTAGAAACTTTTAAATTGTCCATATCTCTACGTGAGTTATAAATTTATTTTTAAAATAATTCCCCATTTACTCAAAACTTTCTCTTTATTGACTTTAAGTTGTTTAAGTTACCTCTTATTTTCTTCTTATATTCATGAGGGTGTTCCTATTTGCATTGCTGACATTAATACTTTGCATTTTTTTCCATTAATTTTTTCCTTCATTTTTATGGAAGAATTGTTAAATGATCTTTTCAAAAAAAAAACTAATAGCTCTGTTTCATCTTCATTATATTATATTTTTAAAATATATTTTATTAATTTGTGTTCTTATTTTTATGATTTTATCCATTCTGTATTTTTATACAGATTTTATTTTACTTTCTTGGTTTCTTGAGATGAAAAATTCAACCACTGAATTTCTATCTCATTACTTTACAAATATATGCAGTGAAATCTATAGCTTGTTTTCTGTACAAAGTTAAACTGCATCCCACTAGCTACATATGTTTCTAGTTATCTTTCATGCAGTTTTCATTTAATATGTATTAATCATAGGATACTTAAGTGTTTTTTTCCTGATTTTGATGGGCATAGGTATTACAGTTAACACAGGAACATGTCCTGCTTGAGAGAAAACGTATATTTTATTTTTTGATATTTTTTGAAATTTTATTTTTTGATATTTATTTCTAGGTTAATTCAACTATAGAAAAAGAACATATTTTAATAATTTTAATAATTAATGACACAGTGTATGGTGAGTTTTGGTAAATGTATCCAACGCCATTGAAAACAACAGGGATTTTCTTATTGTTTGGTGTAGTCTATACCTGAATTAGGTTATTTTAACTATGTTGCTAAGATATTTTATATTCTTACTTTTTTACTGATCTTATCTGCTCTTAAGGGATGCAATGGTCTTATAATTTAATTATGGAGTGGGTGGACATCTAATCCATTTCATTTATATTCAAAGGAAAATTATATTTTAGATTTTAAAAATAGTATTTAACAAAGATAAAATATTTTAGGCTACATCAGGAAAATCTACATTTTAATTTTCTACATGAAGATGTTAATTGGAATAAAACCTTAGAACATAATGTATCATTTTATAATAGAAATGCAAACATTTTAATACATAAATCTGCAGTGAAATAATTATTTCTTAAAACATTTTTCAATATCAGTAAATGTTAAACCCTTAAGTATTTTTGAAAGATAAATAATTAAAATAAAATTTGTTTTTTGATAAGGTAATAATGTTTTAATGAGAGATAATAATATGGTAAAAAAACAAAAATGTCATATATAATGGTTTTATATATATTGTATATGTAGTTAAAAATTATTTAATAGTTTTATTATAAATTACTTGATCTGGTTATCAGAAATCATAAATTCAAAAATGGACTTTACATATGGGAAGAAATGATGGTTAGCAAGAGGACTATTATCATTGACTTCTCTATCATAGATGTCTCAGAAGAAGAAACAATGGAAGTCAAATCTGCTTGTGGGCAGAAATTCTATATATCAGAATTTGTAAAACACATTCAATATTATTTACTAACAAAAAGTTAATGGACAGCCCTAATTTATAAAATAATTTTAGCAGGTCACACTTGATTTATCAAGATTGCTGACTCTAAGTAAATTTGGCCTTTATAGATTTATAGGATCCCTGGCTGTCCAGAGAATCAAGAGAAGTCCAAAAAACCACTAATCAATGACTATAAAGTGGAAATATTTTAAAATTAAAATGGCTTTCTTTTGTGTAGCAGTGTCTCCATTTATACTGCTCAGAGCCAACATCTTCTGTTAGATTTCAAAACAAAAGTAGGTCCAAATGCAGGAGATAAAAATCATTTTGGTGCAGTTGCATCTGGAAATCTGAATTCTATAAGGAAAGAATGTTTAACCTGCGACTGTTTTTCCATTGCATCCTTTTGGATATTAGTAACGTTAGGTCCTTTGAAAGATCCCAAACACATTTGATTCTGACTGACAATTCAATCTTTCCTTTTACTATATATATTGGGTCAACAACATTATTGCCCATGTATCACAATGGCTAAGACAACTTTTCACGAGAAAACTGAGGATAGAGTTCACTTGGACTCAGGAAGGGGAACATCACACACTGGGGCCTATCATGGGGAGGGGGGAGGGGGGAGGGATTGCACTGAGGAGTTATACCTGATATAAATGATGAATTGATGGGTGCTGACGAGTTGATGGGTGCAGCACACCAACATGGCACAGGTATACATATGTAACAAACCTGCACGTTATGCACATGTACCCTAGAACTTAAAGTATAATAAAAATAAAAAATAAATAAAAAATAAAAAAATAAAAAAACGTCATAATCTAACACAGGTTCGAATGTTCACTGCTTGCAGAGTTCAATTAAAAAGAGCAAGGTCTGGTAGAAAGTGATGTCATTAACTAAAACTACTAAAGGGGAAATGGCTGGGCTTCCAGCCAAAGCAACCACTTTGATTTGCATCCAGGTGTCGAGGAGACAGGAGTTTTAAAAGAGAAAATTTGATACAGAATGCCTGCAAGAATTGTGTTGAATACAGTGTCTGTGTATCTTGTTCTGGTGGCTATCTTGGGTCCCAGTCCACCTGAATCTCAGGCTGGCCTCATTTCCACAACTGCCATGTTGTTGACTATCTGCCTTGACATAATCTCTTGAATTTTGCAACTGGGTCTCCAGGCTTAGTCTGTCTGTGTCACGATTAGCCCCTGGAACTGCCAAGAAAGCGCATAGTTAGATATTGGAATACAGTTAAAAAAATGTGAAGGGAGCATATACAGTGAGAAAGGGAGGGACATGGAGTCTATCGTAAGGCTAGGAGACAAGGCTTCTGCAGTTCCTTTCAATGTTACATCTTGAAACCTAAGAGAAAGGGAAATAAAAGTTTTAAAATGCATTTTGAAGTTAAGCTGCCTTAACAACATAATGGAGTTTTAATGCAGGGGTAATTTCCAATGTGTTCATTAATATGAAACAAGATCTTTGAAAAAGATTGTAGGGGAAAATATTCTACTTATTCAATTTGGAGGGAATAGACATTTACATGGGGCAATTGGCTAAATGAATAGACAATGTCTAGAGGAAGGAAAATTAGCAAAAATATATCCTCTGACAATTTTAGTACCTCAGATAAAAACTAGACATCGAAAGGAGGAAGCAGAAAGATTTGTACAGAAAAAAGGAAGACCAGTTTTTCCCCAGTATAAGAAAAACTTAGGCTTCATGGTCATTTGGAGAGACACTATGCTCATTTTCAAAGTAACTCCACTAAGAATTCTGATTGTCTGAAAGGCTATACATGTATAATGAGACCATGGCCAATCAGCACGAAACTCAAAGTGGAAAAAATAGGGACTTTTTACTGAGAAATATCAGGAGTTTGATGATTCCCTGCTAGCATGTACTCTCAGGACAGATATTCAGAGAAGCACACCACTAATTTTGATAGTGTTAGATAAAAGAGTTTATATGAATTAACAATCGATTTCTCAGTGGCTGCAAATGTTGTGAAAACCCACTCTGTCAGATAGTAGAACAATTGATTGAGCAAAGAATAAAGAAGATATTTCAATTCAGCAGTTACTCAAAGGACTCGTTGGCTCACCATTTTCCCATGAAAAAATGGAACACTTCCATCAATGCATTAGGAATTTTTGGATGCATTTAACCTTAGGTTGGTTTATGATACTTACAGAGATGAACCTCATTTTGTCATAGCCCAGGACAGATACTGTGACTTGGGAGCTTTCCAATTTTGAAAGCCTTATATGAGCTTTCAATTGGGTGAAAGGAGAGAAGTCAAGAGGAAATTTTAGAAATATTACCTGACCTGGTGGTCCAGTTACTAGTCAAGGGGTTTGTCAAGTCTCTCCTGGCAAAGACAGCATGGGAATGCGCCAACTATTAACTGAAGTTGGGTTTGTTACTTGTTGCCAAGAGGGAGAACACACATCATGGGGGAATGTGGCATGTCTCTAAAATTTTTCTTTCTTTCATCTATATAATTTATCTTCCTCTTTTACCTTAATCATCATGAAATGCAGATAATTATGCTTTAATACTGTATAGAATTTGTCTTATATGTTCACTTTACTGCTTGTGTTATCTTATGATTTCTCACTCTTTCTGTCTCTTTCTCTCTCTCTGTGTGTGTGTGTGTGTGTGTGTGTGTGTGTGTGTATGTAGTTCCCTGGTTCCCTAACTCTCTTTCTGCTTTGCTGGCTTCCTCCTTCATAATGGGCAAAATGCCTCAGAGTTCAATAATCAACCTTAGTTACTTTTCTACGTAGTCTGTCCATGATATTTTCATCTAATTCCACATTTTAAAGGATTGTGTGGTGATTATTCACAAAACTTGATAGACGTGTTAGTCCTCTCTTAAGCTCCAAATGACTCAAATGCCTATATGGCATCTTTAGTTGAATTTTAATGTCTTCTAAATATAAGATTTCTTGAAGTAAAAAGAAAAAAAAAATGGGCAACAACAAGCACACCCTATTCAATACATACCTCAACTTTTTTACTCCCCCAGCTGCACGTTGCTGAACCTGTTACCCAGGCCTAAACTTATGCAGTCATTCTGCATTTCTCTTTCCCTCATGCATGATATGTTGTCACTGCTCAACATCCACATCACTAATAACCTGGTCCAAGCCAGAACTTGACTGGCAGTTCTGACTCCACTTAAGACTCACTATAGTTTCAACTCTGCAATGTGGTATGGGTACATTTTATTGATTGATTGATTGATTGATTGATTGCTGTCGTTAAAGCTCTCTCTCTCTCTCTATATATATATATGTATATGTACATATGTGTATATATACACACACCTACCCATCCTCACATATATATGTATACATAATATTTCAATAACTTTGGGGGTACAAGTGGATTCTGATTACATGGATGAATTGTATAGGATGAAGTCTGAGAATTTACTGCACCTGTCACCTAAGTAGTGTACATTGTACCCAATATGTAGTTGTTTTTTATCTCTCATCCCTCTCACTCTCCCCTCTTCTGAGTCTCCAGTGTCCAGTACACCACTCTGCATGCCTTTGCGTACCTTTAGCTTAGCTCCCACTTATAAATGAGAACATATGGTATTTGGTTTTCCATTCCTGAGTTACTTCCCTTAGAATAAAGACCTTCAGTTCTATCCAAGTTGCTGAAAAAGACATTATTTCATTATTTTATATGGCTAAGAAGTATTCTATGGTATATATACGACATTTCCTTTATGAACTCATCAGCTGATGGGTGCTTAGGTTGATTTCATATCGTTGCAATATCAAATTGTGCTGCAATAAACATTTCCGTTCAGGGGTCTTTTTTAATATAATGATTTTTTTTTTTCCTTTGAGTAGATACCCATTAGTGGGATTGCTGTATTGAATGGTAGATGTACTTTTAATTATTTGAGAACTTCCATACTGTATGCTACAAAGGTTGTATTTAGATTCCCGCCAACAGTGTATAAGCATTCCCGTTTACCACATCCACACCAACATCTCTTGTTTTTGACTTTTTAATAATGGCTATCTGGCTGGGATAAGGAGGTATCTCACTGTGGTTTTAATCTGCATCTCCCTGATGATTAATAATGTTAAACATTTTTAAATGTTTCTTGGCCATCTGTGTTTCTTCTTTTGTGAAATGTCTATTCGTGTCATTTGCCCACTTTTTGATGAGATTTTTTTTTTTCTCTTGCTGATTTGTTGAGGTCTTATACATTCTGGATATCAGTCTTCTGTTGGATACACTTGTCAAATATTTTCTCCAATTCTCTGGACTTCCTGTATATTCTGATAATTATTTCTTTTGCTGTGATGAAACTTTTTATTTTACTTAGGTCCTATCTATTTTTGTTTTGATTGCATTTGCTTTTGGGGTCTTAGTCATAAATTATTTTCCAAGTCTTTCCTAGATTTTCTTCTAGAATTTTTATGGTTTCAGGTCTTAGATTTAAATCTTTTATCCATCTGGAGTTGATTTTTGTTTGTGGTGAGAGACATGGATACAGTTTCAGTATTCTACATGTGGCTATTCAGATTTTTGAGCACCATTTATTGAATAGGGTTCTTTTTCCCAGTTCATGTTTTTGTATGTTTTTTCAAAGATCAGTTGGTTGACAAGAATTTGCCTTTATTTCTGGATTCTCTCTTCTTTTCTATTGGTCTATGTATCTACTTTTATATCAGTACCATGCTGTTTTGGTTACTATACCCTTGCATTATAATTTGATGTTCGGTGATGTGATGCTTCTAAATTTGTTCCTTTTGCTTAGGATTGCTTTGGCTATTCAGCCTCTTTTTTGGTTCCATATGAATTTTAGAAATTTTTTTTAATGCTGTAAAAATGAGTTGGTATACACTAAAAGGAATTGCATTGAATCTGTAGATTTCTTTGGGCAGCATGGTCATTTTCATGATGTTGGTTTTTCCAATCAGTGGGCATGGAATATTTTCCATTTACTCGTGTCATCTATAACTTATTCCAGTAGTGCTTTGTAGTTTCCCATGTAAAAATCTTTTTACCTCCTTGGTTAAGTATATTTCTAGGTATTTTATTTTTATTTTTTGCAGCTATCATAAAAGGGATTGAGCTCTTCATTTGATTCTCAGCTTGGTTGTTGGTTGTGTATAGCAGTGCTACTAACTTGTGTTCATTGATTTTGTAACGTGAGACTTTACTGAATTCATTGATCAAATCTAGGAGTCTTTTGGAGGAATTTTCTAGGTATATGATCATATCATTAGCCAACAGAGATAGTTGGACCTCCTCTTTTCCAATCTGGATGCCCTTTATTTCCTTCTCTTGCCTGATTGCTCTGGCCAGGATTTCCAGTATCATGTTGAGTAGAAGTGGTGAAAGTGGGCATCCTTGTTTTGTTCCAGTTATTGGGGGAAACGCTTTCAAATTTTCCCCATTCACTGTGATGTTGACTGTAGCTTTGACTTATATGGCTCGTATTATTTTGAGGTATGTTCCTTCTAGGCCTGGTTTCTTGAAGGTATTTGCCATAAAGCGATACTGGATTTTACCGAGTGCTTTTTCTGTATCTATTGAGGTGATCGTGTGTTTTTTGTTTTTATTTATGTTTAAGTGGTGAATCATATTTATTGACTCACGTTATGTTGAACCACCCTG
Organism: Piliocolobus tephrosceles; assembly: GCF_002776525.5. NCBI lineage: Eukaryota > Metazoa > Chordata > Mammalia > Primates > Cercopithecidae > Piliocolobus > Piliocolobus tephrosceles. Next base: position 25,872,678 of record NC_045437.1, read on the forward strand.
TATCCCTGAGATGAAACTCACTTGATCTTGGTGAACTATCCTTTTGATTTGCTGTTGGATTTGGTTTTCTAGTATTTTGTTGAGGGTATTTGCATCTACATTAATTGGGGATATTAGTCTGTAATTTTCTTTATTTTGTTATGTCGTTTCCTGACTTTGGTATCAGAGTGATGTTGGCTTCATAGAGTGAGTTATGGAGGACTCTCTCTCAATCTTTTGGAACAGTTTCCATAGATTTAATACCAATTATTCTTTGAATGTCTTGTAGTATTCGATTGTGAATCTGCCTGGCTCTGGGCTTTTGTGTTATTGGCAATTTGATTAGGGTAATTTTTCCACTGACATGTAATAGTCAAATGCAGAAAGATATCTTTTTAAATGAACAGCTGAATAAATTTTATAATATAAGAACCCTTTTATAACCATGGCCCAGGTCAAGAAATACTACCTACACTGCAGAAGCTTTCCCAGTTTTATGTCCTGATAATGACACACCCTTTGTCCCATGATATAATCACCATCTTTTCTTCTAATATTATAAGCTTAGTTTTAACTGGTTTTAACTTTATTTGAAAAATTATAAAATATGTATCCGTGTTGCATCTTTATCCAATATTGCTTCCTAAGAGTCACCCTTGCCATGCATAGATGCATTCTGTTCATTTTTCATCATTTCACTATCAGTGAACATTTGGTCTGTTTCCAGTTATTTGCCATCTATTTATAATGCTGCCCTGACCATTGTTATGATATCTCAGTAAACATAAGCACTCTCAAATACCTATAAATGGAATTATTAATTTTGCATTCATGTGTAATTCATTTTACTAGAAAATGCTGAATGACTTTCCAAAGTTGCGTTATTGATTTATAACCCCACAGGCAGCATTCAGGAATCCATTTGCCTCACAATCCAGTACTTGTTATCATCAGGCCTTTAAATTGTATTCATTCTAGGAATCTGTAGTACTATCTCATTTTTCTCTTAATTTGCATTAATCCAGTCATGAATTTCTGTTAACTTGCTTTCAATTTATAGTAATGTAGTTGACAATAAAATGATGCTCCTTTTCAAATGTTTGTTGATCATTTTGGATATACTGTTTCAAGCAGTGACTGAAAAATTACGTTTTTTCTATTTTGATTTTTTTTACTATTGATTTGCAAAACTTTTTCATATTTTCAGGGGAAAAGGCTCTTTTATGGCTTACTTTTTGCTCTCATAATAATTTTTGATAAGAAAAGTTATAATTTTAATGTAGTTCAATTTATCAATATTTTATGTTTAATGCTGTTCAACTCCTATTTTTAAAATGTAGATTTCTTCCCCAAATTCACATTAGTTATTCCCAACATTATTCTCAATATAAAGGCAGTCCAATATTCAGTAGCTTCAAACAATGATATTTAATTTTTGCTCAAAAGTCTGCAGGAGGGTTAGACTGACTGCTTCTCACTGCACTTCTGTGATTCAGATATGTTGCCTCTTCTTTGGGCTTCAACTCAGTGGAGATAGCTGTCCCAGTGTCTCTCACCCTCCTCCTAGGACCAGAGGGCTTGCTGGTGCACATTCTTCACAGTGTGAGAGCAGAAGTGAAAAAAAAATAATAATAAATAAATAAGTCACTTTAAACCTCCTAAGCTCTAAGCTTGTAAACAGCACCCTGTCACTTCTGGCTCATTTTCATGACCAAATCAATCCAAATTATCAATCCAAAGTCAGACGGGGATGAGGGGGATGAAGGTTTTCCATCTGTTCAAGAGGAGAAATAGCAAATCACAAGCCAAAAACTTGAGTTAATAACTTTATCAAATTAATGAACATAGTTTCACATTTATTTAACATAATTTAATGGATGAATATTCCGCTTAGATGTAAATTTTACTTAATCTTATTTGTGTGAATGGATTGCATCGTGTATTAAGTTTTATTTGCTTTTTGTATATGTATATCCCAACTTAGTATCATTATTTATTGAAAAACAACTTTCCTATTCTGCTCTGAAATGACCTTTTTATAAATATTGGTCTACTTTTGGTTCTTTTATAATACATTTTTTATGTGCTTATACATGTGGCAAATGCACATTATTTTGTTACTATAGCTTTATGTTAAAGTTGGTATTTAATAGAGTAAATCCCCCCCTAAGTTTTTATTCTTTTTCAAGAATAATTTGGCTCTTATTGTAACAAAGTACTTCATATAAATTTTAGAATTAAATATTAATTACTACCAAAACCAATTTGATAGAGATTTAACTGTAATTGCATTGAATAAAGAGATAAATTTGAAGAAAGCATAAATCTTTACAATGACTAGACTGTACAGAGTCTAGCATATCTTTTGTTACAAATTTTAGCTAGTCTTTTGATATTTTTCATTCAGTTGCATTGTGTCATTTAATTTAATTTTATATTTTTATTTTTTAGAAACAGGGTCTCACTTTATACCCAGGCTGGAATGCAGTGGCCCGATCATAGCTCGATGCAGCTTCAAACTCCTGGGTTCAAGCAGTCTTCCTGATTCAACCTCATGCCTAGCTGAGACTACAAGCACATGCCACCATACCTGCCACATTTTCAGTTTTTTTGGTAGAGGCAAGGGCCTCACTATATTGCTCAGGTCAGTCTCTAACTCCTGGCTTTATGTGATCCTCCTGCCTCAGCCTCCCAAAGTGTTGGTATTACAGGTATAAGCTATCACACCTTGTCATTATATTATTCTTAAAGTCATTTTTTGTATCATGGATAATAGGAATTCATTGATTGCAACCAACAGCCTTGAAAATAGTAAACCTAAACCATTAGATCCATTTACATTGAATAACAGTCTTTTTGAAGATTCTTTATGGTTTTCTAAGAATAAATCACATTATATTCTAGTCATATCAGTTCCCTGTTAACTTCTTATACCTTCCATTTCTTCTTCTTTGCCTATTACAGTGGCTAAGCCAATAGGAACGTGTTAAATAGTGGCCAATTGGTTAATTAGCAGTCACAGAGAGAAACCTTTCACCAGCCATGTTGTAAATTATGAATGAATTCAATTTACTTTCCATCTCCAAATACCATAATTTTTCCCATCCAAGATAAAATAAAATCTAAACAGTAATGGGAGCCTGGCTACCTCTAACTACTTCTGCATATGTCCCTTGACTATTTCACTTTAATTACATTTGAACATTTGTTGTTTATTTGCTTTTTTATTTAACAAACGTGTATAGTGCTTTTTATGGGCTGTGGAAATTTAACACTTTTCTCTAACATGCTATATTGTTCACACCTATAAATCTAATTGCTGCTCTTTTTCCATCATTGTGTTTTCATTTTGAAACTGCTTCAGAGTATTTTGCACAGAAGATTGCAAAAATAGCACAGAGTTCATGTTTGCCCAAGAATAATATCTTCCATAATCATAGGACATTGCCAATACCAAGAAATATAGATATGAATATAAAACCATTACCTCAGCTACATAGCTTATTTGGATTACACATTTTGGGAGGAGTAGGATGGATTTGTGGGCTATCAAGTCCCATGAAGTTTTATTTCTGAGTACATTCAAATAACCATCACCATAAATAGGATGCACAACTGTTACATCCCCGCAGAGAAATTTCCTCATGTAGTATCCTCCCTCAAGCCAAAACCCCAGCATCCCCACAGAAAAATTTCCTTATCCCTCCTTCAAGCCTAAACCCTGGCAAACACCTATCTGTCATTATTGTAATTTTGTGTCTTCAAAAACATAATATAAATACAATAATTTGGCATGTAACCCTTTGAGATTGGGTTTTTTACTCAGGAAAATGTCCTTGGGATTCATACATCCTTTTTGTTACTAACTAGTATTCCAGTGTAAGGCTGTAGTATTCCAACGTAATAATATGTTAATCTATTTACCATTAAAGGATATCTGGGTTGTTTCTGTTTTGGATATTATGCAAAAAGCCACTATGAACATTAATGTACTGATTTTTGTATGAATGTTTCTCCAGTATTTTTACGTTCTGTTTCTCAGTTCTGTTTCATTTATTCAAGTTTTAATCAAAGGACAAGTCCTTAATTGGACATTGCTTGATTTTACTTTCCATATTAACACCCCCACTTCAGTAATTTCTTACCTTTTTACTGATTTTGAATATTTTTCATAGTATAAACATGTGTTTCTATATAGGTATACATACACACACACCCTATTTACTCTATATACAATTTTGCAAGACCTCCGTTATAAATTAAGCTCCTTATGTGAAAGGACTTGTTTGTCTTACTAATCTCTGATATCCTGACACCTAGAACAATATCTAATATACATTGTTACCCTAAATGCTAAATGTTACATGTTAGAAAACAAAACTACTTATATTTCTTGTTCTTTTGACCCACATTTCCAACTTACCTTCACATATTCCACTATCAACCACAACTTCCCACTGAGCCCTGGATCTTAGAATCTCATGTTTAATATCAGAATGCTTACTGTACTTCAGGGCAGATAGCAAAAGTTACTATTCTTTCTTCAGATGCAAAGCATTTGTCTCTTGCATTTCTGGTGTAATTCTCAACTTTAATTCTTAAACAAACATCATCAGTGCACTTGAGGAGTGACAATGCTGTCCTCAACTTCTCAACTGTATAATGTAATTTTGGTGAAATGTTTTCCTTGTCAACATATTAGCTTACCACTGCTTATACAACCTGCTGTTTTATGTTTCTTTTGAAGAGTGTTATGAATAAATAATAGTAGTAATGTAGAAGGTTAGAAATATATGCATGAAAAAAACAAATCATTTCCCTACAATATAAAGCATATTCATAAGACTACAGCTTTAATCATATGATGTTTTGAAGGGCAGGCAGTAGATAATAGGAGATAGTCTAGATGCATGTACAAATTCATTCATTCTGAAATAGCCATCAATAGTTTTAGTTAAACAGTGGGTATGCTAATTGTGAGGAAAAATCATAAATACTGAGGTGTTGCTAACATCTCAGCTTCTTCATTTTCTCTATGACATTAAGAACAGAATGTTTTTGTTCAGTAATTTACTTGGACAGAGTACGGTGCTATTAATTCGCAGGACAGTTTATATTTTAACCACTTGAAAACCATACATATTCTCTGATAGAGACAGACAAAAAACTGCATCCTGAGCCATGTATAAATATTTTTACCTTTAAAAATACAAATGCTTCTTGACTTACAATGGGGTTACATCCCAATAAACTTATCTTAAGTTTAAAATATTATAATTCAAAAATGTGTTTATACAAATAACCTACGGAACATCATTGCTTATCCTAGCCTACCTTAAATATGCTCATAACCCTAACATTAGCCTAAAAAATGTTAGGCTAGATAAGAAAAAATATGTAACACGAAGTTTATTTATAAAGTATTGAAAATCTCATGAAATTTATTGAATATTATACTGAAAGTGAAAACAGAATGGATATAGAGGTACTTGTACGGTTTCTACTGAATGTGGTTTTTGCACCATTGTAAGGTAGAAAAATAGTACGTTGAACCATCATAAGTTGGGACCATCTTCATATAACTTCAATAATTGAAAGTTATGAAACACACACACACACAATGTAAGAGGGGAATGGTTTTCAAATTCTAAGATGGGAAACATACAAACTCCCACTTCTGATTATTTCTTAAGTAATTCATTCTCCTGAAAAATTTACAAAGTATTTTAGAATTTCAAGCGGATGTTCTATAAGTACCTTAAGATCAACAAATCAAAATAGTTATAATTTATGTATTTACGTCATGGGATACTTGGGGTGTCCCTTTGCCAACCAGAAACCTCTGTGGTCAGTGGCACCTTTGCCTGAGTTTTGCTTGGCCCCGCTGAGCTTGTTCCACCCACTTGGCCTGACTTGGCTTGCGCTACTGGCCTGAATCTGATGCCCGCCAAAGGTGAGCGAGGCACAGAGCGGCGAAGGGTGTATGAGCCAGCGCAGGGTCTGGCCGCTGTGCACATCCAGGCATGCCTACTGCAGTGGGGTGGAAGCTCCAGGTGCCAGCATGGTCACCAGCTCCCCTCAAGGTTGCTGCTGGACCAGCTGTACCTCAAACACCTTTCACAGCTGGCACCAGAGAATGCAGTGTCGCCAAAACCTTGGAACCATCAGGGACCACAGAACCCCAAAGAGGGTGTCACAACCCTGGCTCGGGGATCTCCTAGGTCTGAGCTCCCTGAAGGGCTGCAGCCCTTGGTTCCTTCTCTCTTCTCTCCTTTTGGTCACCCACAACGTGCAAGCAAGGGGCATATTTCAGCCTTGTTTGTGTTACATTTCTTTTAACCCTGCCATTAGGCCGTGCCGGAGTTCTTGTCCTGTCTCCAGGAAGAATGAGGTAGGCAAACAAGAGGAAGGTGAGCAAGGCAATGAGGAGTTTTATTGAGCAAGGGAACAGCTCAGAGGAGACCCACAGTGCATAGCTCGTCTTCACCGGCAGAGTGACCCAGTGAATGTTCAGCTCTCAGCAAAAAGGAGATCCTGGAGTGGGTAGCTCCTCTCCGCAGCTGGCCTTCCTGTCATGTCCTCAAGTCTGGCTTAGTTCAGGGCTTTTATGGACCTCAGAGGGGAAGAAGTGCCTGGCGATTGGTCCATGGGCAGCCACGGTGGGCCCTGAAAAAGCACCACAAGTCCCCATTCTAGTCTACAGGACCCGCAGCTTGCCCTGGGATTCAGTTCCTCCCAAGCTTGAAGGTGGAGCTTCATTAGGGACACACCGCCTTCCACCTAGAAGCCTGTCTGCCTCCTGCCACTGTTCATGGATCCCAGGCTGTTTATGTGAAGCAACACCTGCAGTACAACACTGAGCTGCCCTTAACCTCCGCTCAGCCTCCATCGTATGCTCGTCAGCACCCAAAGTCCAGAGGGGGCTGAGACAGCAGGGAGCTGGCCTGTCAGTGCTACCCCAAGAGTGTGCACACCCGGACAATCTGTGACAACACCTAGATTCAGCCCCAATCTCACTTCAATATTGGTGGCAGGAGCTGGAAGAAGTCAGGCAGTGGGAGCAGACACCTCTGAGCCTGAAAGCGGGGCACGGTGCAGAGATGCCCAGACCTGCAGCCGCGGCTCTACAGCTGCACACAGGAGGATGGGGCTCCCACTTGTTACCAGCTCCCGCCCACTCTGTGGCGCATGCAGCCCAGCCCTACCAACCCCACTGCAACTGGTGTCTTGGCAGCAGCCACTCCTCACTGCTGGCATCATTTACATTATAGCAAATCACTTAATAAACATTTACTAAGTGGTATCTATATGCTAAACATTATCCTTTGTTGATGTAGATTTATCAGAACAGACATTATCCTTAAAAGCTTAAGGAGTACAGGGTGGGCGGGGTGGTTCATGCCCGTAATTCCAGCATTTTAGGAGCCTGAGACCTAAATTTAGGAGAAAGAGACCATCCTGGCTAACCTAGGGAAATCCTGTCTCTACTAAAAACACGAAGAGTTAGCCAAGTGTGGTGGCGGGCTCCTGTAGTCCCAGCTACTTGGGAGGCTGAGGCGGGAGAATGGCGTGAACCTGGGAGGCGGAGCTCGCAATGAGTCGAAATCGTGCCACTGCACTCCAGCCTGGGCGACAGAGTGACACAGCGAGACTCCGTCAACAGCAACAACAACAACACCATCACCAACAAAAACCTTACGTGTATATACACAATTCACATTCACATGCACGTGCACACCCACACGTACACAATGTAGAGAAATCAAAAGAGAATGAGAAGAAAGTTCCACTGTAGAAAAATGTGGAAATAATCCAAGAATGGAAACTGATAATGTCTATTGAATTTAGCAGCATGAAAGTCAATGATAACCTCTGGGATAAAAATGTAGGTTTATTGATGTGTTGTAAGAGTTATGAAAGGAAGATCATGAGTATAGCACCTCAGAGGAAAGAAACGGACTAGTAGCAGGAGAAAAAAAGTGTGAGATATAAAGAGACACTTTGTTATTGTTTGTGTATGTGTTCACATGTTTTGCTTTTTATTTTATCAGGAAAGACTACAGTACACTTCATTATGTGGATGTAGTTAAACTGTAAAAATAAGACACTGAAAATACATTTGAGATAGGGTAAGGTATGTGCCTGGCTCCACATTCTCTCTCTCTCTCTCTCTCTCTCTCTCTTTAATTTGAGACAGAATATTACTTTGGAATAAGTGAAGTGCAGGCTGGAGCGCAGTGGTGCGAACACAACTCACTCCAGCATTGACCTCCCAGGTTTAAATGATCCTCCCATGTGGGCCTCCCAAATAGCTGAAACCATAGATTGCTGCCCTCCTGCCTAACTTATTTTTTACTTTTGTAGAGATGGGTTATTGCTATGTTACCCAGTCTTGTCTTGAACTTCTATGCTCCAGTGACCAGCCTCAGCTGTAACATCTTTTTCTAATGAAAGCCATTGTCTCCCATTTAATTGGTGCATTGAGGAAAAAGCTTATAAAATTATTTGTTTTCGTAGAGAAGTTCCTCCTCCATTCTTCATTCTACCCTCAGTTATCATAATAGAATTTACTGTAAGAAATACTAGATTATTGTGAACAGAAATAACCCACGTCAAATTTCATATTTTGTAAAGGCAATATGATAAAAATGTAGAATTTGCTAATGCTAACTTAATTATTGATTGAATTGCATCCGTGTATGTTATGATCTAAATGTTGAGAACTGTGAAAAAGAACAAAGATTTCTGAAGAATAAACTTCTGATGTGAAATAGTGAAGGTATCAGAGGAAAATGAAATATGAGGTCATGAAGCAAAGACAAATTATGCCTGGAAACTAGCAAAATAAGATACGCCGTGGCCCTGAAAGTAAATAGCTAAATCTCTGATCTTGGAAGTAAAAGAAAGAGGCAATGATTAAAATTTGATCATTGACTTATACTCAGATTACCTAATTTAATGGAACTAAAGCCTTGATTGATTATACTATTTTAGTACCTACTCTAAATGATAAAGCTCTTCACCTTCCCTCACTTTATACTCAGTTTATTATTTTGTTAAACTATTCAACATATTTACTTGGTATTCAACTTGTATTGCTCTGCAAAGGCCTATAGATAAAAAATATGATGCAGCTGGAAACCATCATTCTTAGCAAACTATCACAAGAAGAGAAAACCAAACACCGCATGTTCTCACTCATAGGTGGGAACTGAACAATGAGATCACTTGGACTCGGGAAGGGGAACATCACACACCGGGGCCTATCATGGGGAGGGGGGAGGGGGGAGGGATTGCATTGGGGAGTTATACCTGATATAAATGATGAATTGATGGGTGCTGACGAGTTGATGGGTGCAGCACACCAACATGGCACAGATATACATATGTAACAAACCTGCATGTTATGCACATGTACCCTAGAACTTAAAGTATAATAAAAAAATATATATATATGGCTCCCTTTGTGAGGACATTTCATACTTGGCAAGAAACATGCATACATGCTGTAAGCTGCAAGAAAACTTGCTACATATTACTGCAGATCTTACATAAATGTGCATGGGAACAAAGCGGATTGGCAATTATACACCTAAAGAGTTGGGCGATGATTTATTGAGAAGGTGGCATGTAGAGGTTTCCTGAGTAGTAAGTAAGAAAATCTTCATGTCCATTAAGAATGAGGGAGATTGAATTTTCTAGGGAGAAGAAGTAGTTGATTCAATGGCATGGAACACGAATTGGGTAAGGAGAAGCAAGAATGATAAGTCATCTTCTATTGTGCATTTTAAGTACTCACTAGAGGAATTGGCATGTAACGTAATAAACTGTCACATGGTAAAAACATGAATAATATGCTCAAATCACTCATATATTTATGTTCTCAAGTAGAATATGTGTTTCTAAATTGTGCCCCTTTTTATTGTGGGAATCATCCATTATGTATCTACAGTGTCATTAGTGCTTCCTTCTAAGGATATTTTAACCACAATATTATAGCTAGTTTACCAAAGAGGCCAGAGCATTCTCACCAGTCTTGTAAGTTTTTAAGAGAAATATATAAATTGAGCCTGAACAATAAATCTAAAAAGGAAATATGTTCCTGTTAGAAATGTATAACTTCATATCATCATTCATCTGTTCATTATTTCATATTTATTCCACCTTTTATTTAGTCATGTCTTCAATGCATGATTTTTTTAAGGTTTACTATCTCCCAATGTATTATGCTACAGTCTGTGAATAAAACAATTAACAAAACAGACTTAGTCCCTACCTCACAAGGTTTATATTTGAAAGGAGGTAGTGGATATGCATTCAGTCAACCTTGACAAAATTAATTATTCAATTAAGATTGTGTTGAATGCTACAAAGGAGAAGTGCATGTTGTTTTAGGAAAGCATAAGTGGAACTAAACTTGCTAAACAGGGAATTATTTTTCCCTCAGGAAGATAAAACAGAGATTGGAATTACTGTGAGATAATACAGTTTTTTCTGCACATGCTATTATTAATATTTAGTTCAAATTAATTATCAGAGCATTTTATCTTCCATATGCCTGATCGCTATTCACTTTGGCTATGTTTAGTCATCAATTTCCAACACTTTAAAAAGTAACTGTAGTCTTGGTTTGAGATTCACTACCACTCCCTCCTCTTGCCTGACATCTAGTGGAAGAGAGAATCAGTGGGAAAAATCACCCGGAGGAATTAAAACTAGAGACCAAGCAGTAAAGAAAAACAGCCAAGGAACTATCCTCTTGAATCACTATATTTTAAGAATGGGTAATAGTATACACACTTCATTATTATACAACTATTATATGTACTTGAACTATATATTCAGTCCTAATTTTAGTATATTTTTCTATAAAATTCCCTAGTAATTAGCTAACAATACTATTCACTGATGTTGCATCACTGGCAGAAAAGTAGCTTTCTCCTCATTAAGGCTTTCTTCTTTTGCTAATCTTGAAATATAACATGCATATATGAGGAACATGCACTCAAATTAGCTCACTCCAGCTTTTCCTGGAATGCGAGTGCACTATTTAATGGTGTTTAATTTTTCTAACAAGTCTAATTTTCAGATTCATACAAATGAGGGTAAATCGGTACATGGGCTTCCAGGTTATGAAGGCAGCACTTTGATTCAAACACTAACCATCACATATGCCTTTTACATGACATTAGGCAACACATTATTGTAGATAAAGTAAAGTAGTAATGGTGAATAGCCTTAAATAATGTACCAAAAATTACTCAGTTCAGGTAAGATTTAATTCCAGGAAAATAGAAGTAATAGTTGACTTTCTTATCAATAACTCTTCTACTTGCTCTGAACAGTCCATTATTGTGTGTGTGTGTGTGTGTCTGTGTGTGTGTTTGTGTCTGGGTGTGAGAATGATGGTGTATCTTTTATATAGTTTTCAAGTTTCTCTCATAAAACTAATTCTATAAGAAGTTATCACATTTTTCTACATAATGCGGTACAAATAAAACTCAAACAGATGAAGATATGGATATATGATTATCTTCCTAGGCAGGCTCACACTGATTCGTAAAATAGCAAATATATTTCCTTTGGGAAGTTTAAAAGTACTTCTACGTCTTTAATCTCCTTTCCACTTTATATTTTCTCTGACTATAGTTCTTTAGAAAATTTTCATCCTTTTATTTTGCCATTTTTGAAGGTATTTTTTGTTGTTTTCTATTGTTTTTGTTTATTTTGACATTTTTAAAGCTATTGTTTGATGTTTTTTGAAAAAGAAACTCTAAAAATGTTCTGAATGGCATTGTGTAATGATCTCAAGTAAACTGTAGTAAAAAATTCATATTTCAACAAGGATAATGGGTCAAATAGGTTATACTATATTAAAAGATTTTCTACAATTGGTAATTTTGTTTAACTTAAAAAGAAAGCATTGTTACAAACTAATGAAATATCTGAAAAGAAACATAAAGATAATAAAACTGGTAGTATAAGAAAAAGAAATGAAAAAAACTTAAGAGAGTTGAGGGTTATCAAAAACCAATTTCATTGCCAATTATAACAGTAGACTATATCTTTAGGCTAAACAAGCAAATCTATTATGGAATATAATATAAAAGCCCATATAATTCCAACATTGTAAGTATTCAACATACTCTCAAAATTTGACTACCCCAATAGGGAATAATAATAACTAATTGTCATCAACACAGAAGAAATTAGCAAATTGTGATCAAATGCCTGTGAATCCATATGTTACTTAGGGGAAAAGAAAATGATCAAGCCCTTGGAAAATGAATATACTTTAAAAAATACCCTTTAACTTAAAAAACATAGATGTTGAAAATTGAGCTAAAAGCAGAATTCTTTTAGTCTTTTGGAAACCTAGAGGCTTATAATAATTTTTAGAAAGTAATTTTAGATATAGAATACTTTTCAAAAAATAAAAGTTTCCAAATTGCCCACATGAACTACTTTGTGGGTCCTGATCCTGTTTATGTCCAAAGCACAGAACTATAGTATATCAGAAGTTGAAACAGCTTTTGAACTTGTAATGGAGCTTTTCAAGGCTGTGCTACGTTGACGCTAATTCCATGAAAAAAATAATTTATTAATTCAAATATATATTATGCATTTGACATAGAAAGCCATGCTTACATGTGAATAATATAATCTTGACCCCATGTGAAACCATGCAAAAGTTTTCTTGAATATCATTTCAATGTAAAAAGGCCTAAGCTCTCTCCTAAAATGAGAAAACAGGCAACCTAGCCTCGACTGGTCTGACATTTAGCAAAGAAAGCACAAAGCACACCCATTTTAGGCAATTTTTCTGGAACGCTGGAACAGAAACACATTCCGGTGAAACTGAAGAGAAATGGTAGAAAATTCTTGAAGATATAGAGTGGTAAAGGAAATTTGTCACTATGCCCCTCCACAAGTGTTTCCTCTAATGTCTTACACACAGCATCCTTTACATATGAATCTCTGGATCAGGCCTGATACAGGCAGAGGAGGAGCATGGCAATTTCAGAGGAATCGCTCTGGTCAGTATGTCTCATGTTCTGGTCTAAGCTGCTTAGATGCAATTGCATGCTCTGATGACTTATCATCATGACTCTGAGATCTATCCAGGCCATGGACAAAAATCACTAAAAACCTTCAACTTAAGAAATAAAATAGGCCGGGCGCGGTGGCTCAAGCCTGTAATTTCAGCACTTTGGGAGGGCAAGACGGGTGGATCACGAGGTCAGGAGATTGAGACCATCCTGGCTAACACGGTGAAACCCCATCTCTACTATAAATACAAAAACTAGCCGGGCGAGGTAGTGGGCGCCTGTAGTCCCAGCGACTGGGGAGGCTGAGACAGGAGAATGGCGTAAACCGGGGAGGCGGAGCTTGCAGTGAGCTGAGATCCGGCCACT
>NC_045437.1:25886471-25906856 GCF_002776525.5 Piliocolobus tephrosceles
CTCTGTTGCCCAAGCTGGAGTGCAGTGGCGCGATCTCAGCTCTGCAACATGCACCTCCTGGGTTCATGAAAATCTTCTGCCTCAGCCTCCCTGGTAGCTGGAATTACAGGCATGTGCCGCTACACGCAGCTAATTTTTGTATTTTTAGTAGAGACGGGTTTCACCATGTCGACCAGGCTGGTCTCAAGTGATCCAGACCTTAAGTGATCCACCTGCCTCGGCCTCACAAAGTACTGGGATTACAGGCATGCGCCACTGCACCCAGCCCTGAAATGTGTTGGTTACTTCATTCATTCACTATCCATTACCAATTCACCACCACACATTGAAAATATTTTAAATTATTCATCATTTTTAAAAGGGAGAATAAACAAACCCTGTCTTTCATGTTATAAACTCTAAGTGCTTTTTAATTGCCTAATAGAATAATGGCCACTCTCTAGAGTTTATTAATAAATCACAATTAGAATTGCATGGTGGATAATATCATAATTGATCATTCCAATTTGCAGAACACCACTTCTTGGAAAAATGGAGCTTTTTAGAAACTAAAGCTAATGTCAAAAATAGAAGACTAGAAGAATTCTCCTTATAAAACATAACTTATTCACATATATTTGATCCTCAACTATATATGTGCTAAATGTATCCATATATATATATACACATACACACACACTTTTTTTTGTTTTGTTTTGTTTAGTTTTTTGAGACGAAATCTCCCTCTGTTGCCCAGGCTGGAGTGCAATGGTGCAATCTTAGTTCACTGCAACATCCGCCTCCCAGTTCAAGCTATTCTTGTGCCTCAGCCTCCCAAGTAGCTGGGATTACAGGTGCATGCCACTATGCCAGGTTAATTTTTGTATTTTTAGTAGAGACGGGGTTTCACCGTGTTGGCCAGGCTGCTCTTGAACTCCTGACCTCAGGTGATCCACCCACCTCGGCCTCCCAGAGTGCTGTGATTAGAGTCATGAGCCACCCTGCCTGGCCATTCTACTATATTTTTTAAAGAATAATAATAAAAGGTGAAAAGTGGTTTCAGATTGATTTTACAGATAAACATAATTACAAATAATAAGAAAAAATAATCATTGCTTTTATGAGAGTTATGCCCTGTTATGATTTTTAATGTTTCTAAGGTCATTTGTACCTTTCATTAACTGCTTATTAGAATAATAAAGACAACTCTTAGGAGCCAAAAGTCATTACAGCATAAGGTACACACAGACAAGCACACACAAAAACATACATATTATCTATGTTAGAAAAAGTTTATGACTCCAATATTATAACCAGTCTTCCTATGAATCTGTTCTACTCTTCTCACTTTTAAGCAATTGGCTTTTGAAATGGGATATGTAGGCCTATAAATGAATTGATTTTTTTAATTTTATATCTTATAAACTATTCTTCATAAAATCATCTCATAGTATCCTAACACAATCACTATCAAATTCTGTATTGAAAACATTGCAGATTATTTAACATTTACACACATGTATGGGAATGAGGGAGAGAGAAAGAAGGCGACAGAGGAGAGGGTGTGTGCAGGTGCAAGGTCATACAAGTGCTGAAGTAAGTTTCATATCTAAGAATCAAATAGAAAAAATTGCTATGTGTGGGAGGGCAACTTCCATACTGGGTTTGTGTCTGTGTTTGTGCACGTATGTTTGTCAGGAGAAGCAAATTGCAGAGTATTCTAAATCTAAAGTAAGTACACCAGAAAACCCTCAATGCCAGAAAAGCTTTGTGAATAACAGGTCAATCTCTGCTGTTGGGATGATGTGAAATCACTTTGTTAAGTATCACAGAACATTTCAAAAGCATTTTATGGAATTTCCTAATTTATTTTAGTCTGTATTAATATTAGAATTGTTTATGATTGACTGCTTCAAAATTAGTTTCTCAAAATTGATTAGATGATATATGCGATCTTGGTATAATCAGGATTTCTGTTTCCATAAAAGATTTCCAATTGATGTTCTTATTTTTCATTCCTCCATTGGCAACACTGGGCTAACCTCTAATCAATTCAGCTACACTTTCTACTTCCTGTCTCTGCTTCCAGGCTGCTCTCAATGTTTTGCAGTGCTTAGCAAAATATGATTAACCCTATTGCATATTTATTGCTTCTGGGATGATCCTGTGCCATCTATCAATAATATTTTCTTCTGTTCCCTATAGCACCAACTCTACAGTTGTTTTATGTTTCCATATATCTGTAGAAATTTTATTTACAGATTGAGAACTTTGAGGTTACCTGACAATTTTCCTTCAATTGTTCTTCTCACCTGCAGAAAACCTGTATTTTTTTCTAACTCCATTTAGTCTCTTTTCTTTTCACTCATATTTCCTTCCAGCTTTCATAAATATATTTTTTGACCAATTTTTTTTTTTTTTTGCCACCTTGCCTCTGATCCGTCGAATTTTGTCTGCAGTGACTCCACCTCTTCCTCACTCAAATGTGTTTAACATAATTTTATCTCTGGTGACATTTCTAGTTAGCATTCCTTCTTCTTGCTAATGAACCATAATAACAAAGCAAAAGTATTAATTCAAGTTAACCACTTGCACAAACACACACTCTCTTTGGAAAGTGTCTTATTACCTATAACTGTATTTAAATTGTTGTTTCAAATGTTACTATTATTCTGGTATGTGAAAAGCCTAAATGACACCACCATCCATCCATTCATTGATTCAGTAAACATTTGTTAAGAGTACCATAGGTCAAGAACTATTTGTAGTACTGGCAAAAGAGAACAAGACATTGGTTACCAAACTTAGAAAGCTTCTGTTCAAATGAGGTGCGTAGGGGCTAAGCACATTCAAAGATAAATTGATCTATGAGGTCACGATAAAGTATTCAAAAACAAAATTTGGTAAGGAATTAGAGGAATGCATGTGTTGTTGGAGACAGAGGGATCAGCAAGGCCCCCCTCTCATGGCAACTTTTCAGCCCAAATTTGAGGGGAGGCAGGGAGTGATTTAGAGGGGAGGGGAAGATGAAGCATCTAAAGCACAAGCAAGCTTGGTTGGCTCAAGGAACTTAAGGAATATCCAAGGTAATATTTTAGGAAAGAGGGTTAGGCAACTGGGAAACATTGCATAGGCTCAAAGTAAGAAGAAGCCAAAGGAATAATTTTGAATTATGTTTCTAGTGATATGAGAAGTCATTTATATGTTAAGCACAGGAAAGTAATAATCTGACAGAAATTATAAAAGTATATCTGTGGGTGTTGTGTGAAAAATAAACAAGTGAAGAAAAAGGGGCAAAATCTCCATGCAGTACTGAAAGATCTTGGTCAGGTAGCCTTGGGGATTTCTCTTTCCCCTTTGCTTCCAGGACACGGTACGATGCTGCTCTTCTGCTCTTTGTTTACTTCCATAATTACTCACCTTTTTTCTGTTTTTTTGTTTTTGTTTGTTTGTTTTTTATAGTGTCAGAGTTTTCTCTTTATTGCTTAATCAAAGCATATTCCTATTTTTTTTTCTGGAATCAATTTTCTTCCAGTACTTTAAAAATTGCTTAGTGCATACTTTATATACTAGGACATTTATATTAAAGAATGCATAACTCATTGTAAGACCAAGAGAACAAATAAAATTTTATTAGTTTTCAGGTAGAATCTCTCTCTCTCTCTCTCTCTCTCTCTCTCTCTTTCTCCATACATGTGTATGAGAGAGAGAGGGAGAATTTGTGTATATTTATAAGTATATAATTTTTAGTTGGCTTGGCATTTCCAGGGGAAATAAACACCACTCTTGCAAAAGCACAGGAAGAAAAACCTACCAACTCTAAGAGTGGTCTACAACTTGGCTCGTGTGAGAGTAAGTGCAAAATATTTGGAAGAAACATTGAAAAGACAAATATTTAACAACTCAAGATCTAGTTTGGGGGCTTACACCTGTAATCCCAGCATTTTTCATTTCGGGAAGCCAAATCAGGAGGATCACTGGAGCCCAGAAGTTTGAGACAAGCCTGGATGATATAGTGAGACCTCAGCTCTACTAGAAATTTAAAAAAATATAAAATAAAAATAGCCAGGTGTGGTGACACACACCTGTAGTCCCAACTACTTGGGAGGCTGAAGTGGGAGGATAGCTTGAGCCCAGGTGGTTGAGCCTGCAGTGAGCTGAGATAGTGCCACAACACTCCAGTTTAGGTGACAAAGGGAGACCTGTCTCAAAAAAAAATTCAGAAGTTCTACTAGATCAGAATATTGAACCTAATCTCAGGGCAAGGAGAATAGTTGTCCAGCATAATAAGATAGGAAGTACTCGGGACATATTTCTATGCATCTCTTGCTCAATACTGTGAGCCCTAAATAAGTATTTTTATTACTTTAAATATTATCTATTTTTATTATCTTAATAATAATAATTGTGTATATTTATGAAGTACAATATGATGTTTTGAGCTATGTATACATTATAGAAAAGATTCAATTAAACTAATGAACATATCCACCCCCACATTAACTTGCCATTTTTTTGGGTGGGAATCTTAAAAATGTATTCTTTTAGCAATTTTGAAATACACAACTTACTAAGAATATTTGAAAATTACTATGAATTGTAGTCACCATGTAGTGCATTAGATAACTGAAAGGTATTCCTCCAGTCTAACTGAAACTTTGTAGCCTGTGATCAACATTTTCTCTTTCCCTATCCCTCCTACTCTCAGACAGCCTCTGGAAATGACCTTTCTACTCTGTTTCTATTTTTTCAGATACCACATATAAGTGAGATTATACATATTTGTCTTTCTGTGCCTGACTTGTTTCATTTAGCATAATGCTGTATTAGTTCGTACTCACACTGCTATAAAGAGCTACCTGAGACTGGGTAATTTATGAAGAAAAGAGATTTAACTGGCTCACAGTTACACCGGCTGTACAGGAAGCATGGGGGGGGGCATCAGAAAACACAGTCACTGCAAAAGGCGAAGGGGAATCAAGTATCTCACACCATAGCAGAGCAGGAGAGAGAGAGAGCAAAGGGGGAGGTGTCACACATTTTTAAACAATCAGGTAGCATGAGAACTCACTCAATTTCATCAGAAGAGCAAGTGGAAAATTTGCCATCATGATCCAATCACCTTCATCAGGACCTCTTCCAACATTGAGAATTATAATTCAACATAAAATTTTAATGGGAATATAGAGCCAAATCATATCATTCTACCCCTGGCCCATTCCAAATTTCATTTCCTTCCACATTCTAAAACCAGTCACAACTTTCCAACAGTCCCCCAATATATTAACTCATTTCAGCATTAACTCAAAAGTCCAAGTCCAAAGTCTCATCTGAGAAAATGCAATTAATTTCCATCTATGAGGCTGTAAAATAATATAATAGCTTAGTCACTTCCAAGATACAAAGGGGGTACAGAAATTGGGTAAATGCTGTCATTCTAAAAGGGAAAAATTGGCCAAAGCAAAGGGACTACAGGCCCCCTGCAAATCCAAAACCCAGCAGGGCAGTCTTTATATCTCAAAGCTCCAAAATGATCTCCTTTGACTTCATGTCTCACATGCAGGCCACAATGACACAGAGGCTTGTCTCCCAAGGCCTTGGGCAGCTCCACTACGGTGGCTCTACAGAGTCCAGCCTTGATGGCTGCTTTTACAAGCTAACATTGAGTGCCTGTGGCTTTTCAAGGCACATAGTGAAAGCTGTCATTGGATCTAATATTTGGGGTTATGGAGGACTGTGGCCCTCTTCTCACAGCTCCACTAGGCAGTGCCCCAGTGGGGACTCTGGGTGGGGGCTCCAACCCCACATTTCCCCTCTGTTCTGCCCTAGTGTGGGCTCTGTATGAGGGATGTATC
The DNA here is from genome assembly GCF_002776525.5 of Piliocolobus tephrosceles. Classification (NCBI taxonomy): domain Eukaryota; kingdom Metazoa; phylum Chordata; class Mammalia; order Primates; family Cercopithecidae; genus Piliocolobus; species Piliocolobus tephrosceles. Next base: position 25,892,306 of record NC_045437.1, read on the forward strand.
CTGCAACAGACTTTACCCCGGACATCCAGATGATTCCACACATCCTCTGAAATCTAGGTGGAGGTACCCAAATCTCAACTCTTGCCTTCTGTGCACCTGCAGGCCCAGTGCCACAAGGAAGCCACCAAGGCTTGGGGCTTGCACCCTCTGAAGCAACATCCCTAGCCATATCTTATCCTATTTTAGCCATGACTAGAGCTGGAGCAGTTAGGACACTGGGTGCCAAGTCTTGAGGCTACACAGAGCAGTGGGTACATGGGCCTGTCCTACAAAACCATTTTTCCATTCTTGGCCTCCAGGTTTGTGATGGGAGGGGCTGTCATGAAGGTTTCTGACACACCCTAGAGACATTTTCCCCATCGTCTTGCTGATTATCATTTGGCTCCTTTTGCTTACACAAACTTTTGCACCTGGCTTGAATTTCTCCTGATAAAATGAGTTTTTCTTTTCCACCACCTGGTCAGGCTGAAAGTCTTTCAAACTTTTATTCTCTGCTTTCCTTTTAAACATAAGTGAATTCCAATTGCAGATTTTCTCTTTGTGAACACAAATGACTGTACACTGTTAGAAACATCCTGGTCACCTCTTGAATGTTTTGCTGCTTAGAAATGTTTTCTGTCAGATACCCTAAATCATCTCTCTCAAGTACAAAGTTCCAAAGATCTCCAGGACAGGGGCAAAATACTGCCAGTGTTTTTGCTAAAGCATAGCAAGAGTGACCTTTATACCAGCTCCCAGTAAGTTCCTCATCTCCATCTGAACCTGGACTTCATTGTCCATATTACTATCAGCATTTTCATCACAACCATTAAACAAGTCTGTAGGGAGTTCCAAAGTTTCCCACCTCTTCCTGTCTTCTTTTGAGCCTCTCAAACTGTTTCATCCTGTGCCCATTACCCAGCCACAAAGCTGCTTCCACATTCTCAGGCATCTTTATATCAGTACCTCATTCTCAGTACCAATTTCTGTATTAGTCTGTGCTCATGCTGCTATAAAGAACTACTTGAGACTGGGTACATTATAAATAAAAGAAGCTTAGTTGACCCACAGTTGCACAGGCTGTACAGGAGGCATGGCTGGGAGGCCTTGGGACACTTACAGTCTTGGCAGAAGACGAAGGGAAAGCAAGCATGTCTTACCATGGCAGAGCTGGAGACAGAATGAAGAAGTGAGACACACTTTTAAACCATCAGATCTCACGAGAACTCACTCACTATTATGAAAACAGCAAGAGGAAAATCCGCCTCCAAGATCCAATTACCTCAAACCAGAAACCTTCCCTAACACTTGGGGATTGTAATTTGATATGAGATTTGGGTGGGAGCACAGAGGCAAACTAAATCAGATGTCCTCCAGTTTTATCCATGTGGTCATAGATGAATGAATAAAATTGGTATATAGACAAAATGAAATACTCTACAACCTTTAAAAAAGAAAATTCTAAATATATATTTTAAGTTGTATTTATAAATAAATGTTTTAAATATCATTGAATATTAAGTGTCAAATGTTTAATAAATATTAATGAAAGTTACCATAAAACTCAGATCAGAAAACTAAAAAGCCTTGCAGAAAGCTTTACAGTAATTATTCATTGAAGAATAACTTTAAAATTATATTTTTGTGAGAAACCCCATTTAAGTTAAAAATTGAGAGACTACATTACTTCACATTATGATCCATTTGAGAGGAAAGTATGAATCTGATTTTTATATTTTAACTACCTCATAGTATGCCATAACATGTAGTCTAGTGATGGGTATTAAATATTTTCTTCAGTTTTGATTTCTCTTATGCAAACAATGTTGGAATTAACCTTTTGATGTACATACCTTTTCCACATGTAATCAACACTTTAGTAGTCAAAGAAGGGTAGAATACCTAAGACTTTTTATAAAAGTCCAAACAAATGCCAACTTTTTATTTTAACTTTTTTAACTTGAATATGCAATCTTTTTTAAGTTTTGTATGTTAAAAAAAAAAAAACAAGTTATTCTATATTTTTTCTAGTATTTTATGTTGTCACAATATTTAACTAAGATTGACTATAGAAATAATGAGCTGAATTAGTTCATACATCTTAATTCTTTGTCTTTGCAAACAAGCTATCAATACTATCATTGTTAATAGCTAAGCACATGCACCTTAACATTATTAAATTCAATGGCCTAATTGGCCCTCAAACTAAGCCTTTACATAGACTCTATCTGTTGTGAGTTGGTGGTTGCTCCCTTTGCCCTCCCCACTGCTTTGGGCTGCCTAAAGAGAGAAATAGGTCATAGAAAATAAAACAGCTCTTCAGAAACATTCCATGTCCAAATTCTCCTTCCTTACCTTTTTATGGTGTAAAATAAGGGCTCTTTTTCCTTCTTCCATGAAGTATTCATAGCTCCAGATCTGTTTGTCCTATTTATGAGAAGTCCACTTACCATTTTGGCTGGAGGTCTGAGAAATCTTCTTCATGTTGACAGAAAAGCATAAATTTTAAATGACTGATAAAAATATAAAAGAGAAGCTGTATAAAGAATAGAAATAGAGGCCGGGCGCGGTGGCTCAAGCCTGTAATCCCAGCACTTTGGGAGGCCGAGACGGGTGGATCACGAGGTCAGGAGATCGAGACCATCCTGGCTAACACGGTGAAACCCTGTCTCTACTAAAAAATACAAAAAACTAGCCGGGCGAGGTGGCGGGCGCCTGTAGTCCCAGCTACTCGGGAGGCTGAGGCAGGAGAATGGAGTAAACCCGGGAGGCGGAGCTTGCAGTGAGCTGAGATCCTGCCACTGCACTCCAGCCTGGGCGACAGAGCGAGACTCCGTCTCAAAAAAAAAAAAAAAAAAAAGAATAGAAATAGAATGTTGTAGTATTAGTCCATTTTTACATTGCTGATAAAGATACATCTGAGACTGGACAATTTTCAAAAGAAATAGGATTAATGGACTTACAGTTCCACATGGCTGGGGAAACCTCACAATCATGGTGGAAGGCAAGGAGAAGCAAGGCACTTCTCACATGGATGGTAGCAGGCAAAGAGACAGGGAACTTGTGCAGGGCAACTTCCATTTTTAAAGCCGTCAGATTGTGGGAGACTCATTCACTGTCATGAGAACAGCACGAAAAAAAACCTGTCCCCATTATTCAATTTCCTCCTACTGAGTGCCTCCCACAACACATGGGAATTCAAGACGAGATTTTTGTGGGAACACAGCCAAACCATATCAAATGTGAACTTCCCAAATCAAGACAGGGGGAAATGAAATAAGTGCTAAGAGTCCAATGTCAGGGATAAATACAATGAAGGACATGTATAATGAGAAAACATATCCTATGACAAGCCAACTTCCATTGTTAAATAAAAACAATAAAGAACAAAAAAGTGAGAAAAATACACATTAAATGATAACATGCAATCATATAATTACAAAACCAAACTATAGAACAGAAGCATCTCTCATAAACATCGTGGCATCTTGAATGAAAATTAAGAAAACTTTATTTTATGTTTTGGTGGCAGGGGAGACAATGTCCATATTCTAATCAGCAGAACTGTGAATTGTCTTTCACGACAAATGAAACTTTGCTGATATGATCATATTGAGAATTTTACGATGAGAATAGTATCACAGTTATGCAGGTGCATCCAATGTAATCACAAGGGTCTTCATAGGAGTGAAGCAAGAACATCAAAGTCAGTGTTAGAAGATGTGACATTGAAAGCAAGAGGTTGAAGTGCTGTAAGGAACAGGCCACAAGGAATATAGACAACTTCTAGAGGAGTTGAAGAAAAAACAGAAAATAAATTCTCTGCTCCAGACTTCAGAAGGAATGCAGCTCTGTCAACAACTTGATGTTAGATTTCTGTCCTCCAGAATTATATGAGAATAAATTTACTTTCTTTTAAGCTACTCACTTACTTTGTGTTAATTTGTTATACCAGCAATAGAAAATTAATATATACATATATACTTATGATATATACATGACTCATTACATAGATCTACACATACATATAACAAGAGCTGTTTTGCAATATTGCAGTTATCTTGTTTATGTGATATATACTTACATAATTAGTAAAACAGCAACATTTATGTTAGCAATGCATAATCAAACCTAAAATTATAAAGTATCTAGTAGGAGCTAAAAGTCGTACCACTTATTTATTTATTTATTTATTTATTTATTTGAAATAGAATCTCTCGCTCTGTCTCAGACTGGAGCGCAGTGTTGTGATCTCGGCTCACCGCAACCTCCACCTCCTAGATTCAAGTGATTCTCCTCCCTCAGCCTACTGAGCATCTGAGACTACAGGTAAATGCAACCATGCTCCGCTAATTTTTGTATTTTTAGTAGAGATGGATTTTCACCATGTTGGCCAGGCTTGTCTTCATCTCCTGGCCTCAAGTGATCTGCCCACTTTGGCCTCCCTAAATGCTGGAATTACAGGTGTGAGCCACCACTCACCCAAATATTACCACTTTAGATGCACTATTTCCTTTGATCACTTCCTCCTTCAAATTGACACTATAATAATACTTTCTAAATGTCCTGTTGTATGATTTAAACCATTAACTGCTTGAGTGTCCACCTTAACGGAGCCCTTTTATATTCACAGGCGATATGGTATAAGAATAAAACATCCAGGCTAGGTGTGGTGGCTCACACCTGTAATTCCAGCACTTTGGGAGCCTGAAGCAGGAAGATCACAAGGTCAAGAGATTGAGACCATCCTGACCAACATGGTGAAACCCCGTCTGTACTAAAAATACAAAAATTAGCTGGGCATGGCGGCATGTGCCTGTAATCCCAGCTACCCGGAGGGCTGAGGCAAGAGAATCGCTTAAATTCAGGAGGCAGAGGTTGCAGTGAGCTGAGATCGTACCACTGCACTCCTGTCACTTGCCTGGGGACAGACCAAGACTTCATCTCAAAAAAAAAAAAAAAAAAAGAATAAAACATTCAAAACCTAGAGAAAATCTAGAGTAAAATACTTGGGCACAAATCTGAGATCTATCTTTAATAATTATATTGTCTTAAGTAAGTCACTCAGCCTCTTTACCTCAATTCGGTTTACAGTAAAATTGGTTAAATCATAACAACAACAATCTCCTTATCTAATGATTAAACTCAAAGAAGATAATAGCTATAGAATACTCAGGTTTAGCACATAGTAAACACAGCTCTTGTTTCATTTTCCTCCTTTGGCTTGTATATATAAATAAATTTATTATCATGACAAAATAAAATAATATGAATGATTAAATTAATAAGACTTCTAATACAATTGAGGATGGGAAAAATAGTACACAAATTCCACTAATTCTCAAAGCATTTTCCCAATTGTGCTTTTTATGAAAAGCAATCCTTATCTGAGTAAATGATAATGTTTATACCGTATTCCCATGTGAGAGAAAATTATCACAGACACAATTTGTGAATTATTTCATGGTCCCTATTGACATTTAAAATGATCAAACATTCTTTGATCCATTCATCCTTCTTGTGCGAATCTATCTTTAAAAAAAAAAAAAAAAAAAAAAACAGCCTGCTGGTGCACAAAGATGAGTGTACATGGTATTTTAGATTAAGGGGTATTAAAAAAGAGAAAGCTGAACCAAAGTAAATATTTACATGTGTTAGTGTGCTAGGGCTGCCCATAACAAATGACAATACACTATAGTGCTTAGACAACAGAAATGTATTTCCTCTCAGCTACTGAGTCTAGAAGATCAAGATGTTGGTCGGTTAAATTTTTTCTGAGACCTCTCTCTTTGGCTTGCGGATGGCTGACTTCTCGCCATGTCCCTACATGAACTTTCCTCTGTGTATGTACATGTCTGTTTTCTAATTGCCTTTTCTTAAAAAGACTCCAGTCACATTGGATTAGCACTCCCCCAAATAACCTCATTTTCCCTTACCTCTTCAAAGACCCTATCTCCAAGTGCAGTCACATTCTGAGATACTGGGAGTTAGAAATTCAACATAAGAATTTTGAAGGAACACGAGCTGGCCCCTAACATCATCCAAAATGAAACATTTCTTTTTAATTTTTAAGCAGTCTATTTAAAAGAGAATTGTTAAATTAAATGCCATATGTTGGCATAATTCACAGTCACTAATGTGAAAATATTTCCAGAATATTTCTAAATTTAAAAAATGCTATTTTTATAGTAAGCTTGTATAATCCTCACATGTACACATATATAAACACACAAAAAGTACAGAAAAATTGACAATAGGCAGGAAAATTGGCAGTAGAGGAAAGTGTGAAGAGAGGTATTAATACTCTATATCCTTCTATATTGTCTTAAAGTATTATTTAAAATATCTTTGTTTTTAATAAAATAAATACATGTTCATGTAAAAGGGAAAAAGGAAGAGACAAGAATAGTCAGAAAAGCCAATTTTTTTTTTTTTTTTCACATAACAGTGCATTTTATATAAACCAGATTTTGTGTGTGTGTGTGTGTGTGTGTATGTATGTATCTAGCCAGAGTGATGCATTTACACCGTGAATTAGATTACATCTCCTTGCTCGCTATCCTCAAAAACTTCTTTTTATTCCTGAAATAAAATACCCAAGTCCAAAACTTTTATTTCAGTGTAGATTGCTACCCATTATCTGTCCTCTCACAACTTTCTGATCTTATTTTCTAAAAATTTCCCTTGCTGTATTACACTTACTTGAAGAATCAGAAACTGGAATGTAGTAGAAACTAATGTGTATTACCTTAGTATGCATATTGTATTTATTTTTTACTTATTGACCTATCTTTGAATTTCTTCATATCATTATTTATAAACACATAGCATTATATTTAAAGAATGCATAATATTGCATGAATGGCTCTGTGGATAGGTTCCATTGTCAGCTGGATAAATTTTGCACCAAATTAAAACACTGAAAAGTAATATTCTGGAAGAAGATTCATGCATTGTTAATTTTCATAAATTTTGCAGAATTGACATCTGAAAAATGTAGCACTACTCTGAAACTCTTACCAATAATTTTGATTTTCAGAAGTTTAAATTATTAATAATGTGATAGGTTACAAATGGCATGTAAGTATTCTTTAACATAATTTTCTTATAATGAATTTGGCTTTTATTCCACATATTTGCAAAAATATAAAATTTTAATTCATTTTCTAAATCTAATATATTTCACATCTTCATTCTTTCCTCACATTTGTTTATATTTTTATTCAAAACATTCATATACTTGATCTGTTTAAATATTAAAGAAAATAGGCCAGTATCTTTTGTCTTGTGATTCTCTTTTGCAACACTATGTAATATTTAAGTGATGTTATTTTTTTTTACTTTAATTTTTAAGTAGTCTAATGCATCATTAGTTTCCATTATCCTTTGGGTTGTATCAATTCGGGAAATGAGTGTATGTTTCTTTTTTTTTTTTTTTTTTTTGGGGGGGGGGGGCGGAGTCTCGTCGTCCGGGCTGGAGTGCAGTGGCCGGATCTCAGCTCACTGCAAGCTCCACCTCCCGGATTTACGCCATTCTCCTGCCTCAGCCTCCCGAGTAGAGTAGCTGGGACTACAGGCGCCCGCCACGTCGCCCGGCTAGTTTTTGTATTTTTAGTAGAGAAGAGGTTTCACCGTGTTAGCCAGGATGGTCTCGATCTCCTGACCTCGTGATCCGCCCGTCTCGGCCTCCCAAAGTGCTGGGATTACAGGCTTGAGCCACCGCTCCCGGCCTTGAGTGTATGTTTCTTAAACAATGATATGGGCAAGTTCTTAAACTATAAATATATATATTCATTTGCACTAGTTGTAGCAAACACAAGTGCCTTTTTAGGTTCAGTAGGAAGATTTTTAGTGTTCTTATCTTTGTTTATGATGGTGAGTGCTGATAAAAAATAAGTAAATATCAATTCACTCTATTTGATTTAGATAGTTTAACAGAATGATTAGAGAATTTTTCAGATAGTCTTATGAAATTTATTGCTGTGTGATATTAATTTTTCTTTGAAATTGTAATATGTTTAATTGCATTACAAACATGTTAACATAAACTATGCACTATGAGAAGAATTTCCATAATTAAAGTTCAGTTGTATTCTGTTTTCTAATTATTTATAATAGTAGTATATATTATTAATAATATGTATTAATTTGCTAGGGCTACTATAGCAAAGTAACACTGACTGGGTGTGTTAAGCATCAGAAATTTATTTTCTCACAGGTCTCCAGGTTGGAAATCGGAAACCAACATGTTGACAAGGTTTGCTTTCTCTGAGGCCTCTTTCCTTGAGTAGGCGATGTCCGTAGTCCCCCTGGGCATCACATCTTCTTTACTCTGTAGTTGTCTGTGTCTTAATCTCTTTCATATTTGGATGTTAGTTATATTGGATAAGGCTCACTCCAATAACAATATTTAACCTTAATTACCTCTTTAAAGTAAACATGATAAACACAGTCACATTCTGAGGAACTGGGTGTTAGGACTTCAACACATACATTTGGAAGAGGAAGGCAAAATTCAGTTCATAACACTATATGTCACAAAATTATTACACTTATTAACCAACGTAAAACATACAGTTTCCCAATGGAAGTGGGCTAAACACGTCACAGACTTTTTCTCATTTATTTACAAAATTAATAATTTAAAATATCAGAAAATTAACCAGCAGTATATTTTGTGTGTGGCCCATATGCACACACATTACCAGATGTTTCACTTCCACTTATTTTTAAAATGTTGTTAAGCTAACTTCATAAAACAACTTTGAAATAATTTATTTTCTATTCTGTTTAATTACAAAATATATTGTATGCATGTTTCTTACAGGTGTATTTTGGTTTCAAACGTTATTAACATTCTCTCTTGGTTTTTGACCTTAAATGTCACTACAGAAACCTAAAAGGCCAAAAGCATACATTCTATCTCTTTGCTCTGTTGTGAAATACAAGAACTATTTTCTAAATTTAAATCTTTATTAAACATACTCTGATTATAATTTGATTTTAATTTTATTAGAAAAATATAGTTGCACATTACATTTATTTACCTAAGTTTTATTTTTATTGGATCTTAAACTATTTTTATATATTATTTAGCATTAATCTATTTTTAGGAATCCAATTATACTTATGAAATTTCTATATTTATCTGAATATATCTATCATTATTCTTCAATAATGTTTATCACTTTTCTTTTCATTTTTCTGTCATTTCCTTTTTTTTTTTTTTTTATTTTTTTGGAGAGGGAGTCTTGCCCTGTCGCCCAGGCTGCAGTGCAGTGGCACAATCTTGGCTCACTGCAACCTCCACCTCCCAGGTTCCAGTGATTCTCCTACCTCAACCTCTCAAGTATCTGGGATTATAGGCGTGAGCTGCGACACTCGGCTAATTTTTTTTTTATTATTGTTTTAGTAGAGACGGATTTTCACCATGTTGGCCAGGCTGGTCTCCAACTCCTGACCTCAAGTGATCTGCCCGGCTCAGCCTCCCAAACTGCTGGGATTACAGGTGTGAACCACTGCGCCCAGCCCTAAAACATATCCTTTACATTCATGAATTTATTTTTAGCCAAGTCTGTCCTCTTTCTTTCTGTAACTAAATGGCTTTAATTTGTTAATAAGTGAATCTTTCATGTAGGTACTGAATCTTCCAATGCCATTTTATATCATTTATTCTCTTCAATAATTATACATATTTTCTTTCAAATCTTACTTAGATATTTTTATAAAATATGTTTCCTCATAATATTTTGAAGTTAGATAAATGGTCTGCTTGAAATTTTATTCAGAATTCTGAACATTTCTTTTTCTGTTGCATATTTTTCATCTACCATTTTTTGAATATTTTTACTCATTAAATTTTCTTTGTAACATCTGTGCATGGATGTTCTTTCCTCCTTAATATTAATATTTAAATATTGAAAGGCTTGTCTATATCTCTCTTTGCTCAACAAAAATATTTGAGTTTGAGAAAGTGTCTTGTGGAAAGAAACGTTACCAGCTGGGTTTAATTGAAAACAATGTTTTTGACTAGTTCTCTCTTATCACGTGCATCTTCTTCCAGTGAAGCCATATGGCTCCCTGAATTTTGAGAACTCCTTTTGGGATGAGCATTCTGCTAGGTGAGAGCTCATATGCCTTTAAACTATAGTCAGAGTACTCTCTCTTTACTGATTTATACTGCATTTATCATGTTCCAACTGACTCTAGAAAGCATTTACAAAGTCACTGACACTTGATCTCTTTATTCTCATGATCTCACCTCCAGGTCATTTTTCTTGGTTTGGAAGCAAAAGGACATGTCACCCCTGCTATATATCTCTGATATAGTAATAGGTCAGAATAGGAATGCTCCTTCTATTTTCCATCACCGTCTAACCTGAAAACCTGAAAGATATCATTCTCTAGTTATGGTATTCTTTACCTTTTCAAGACCATTTCACTTAGCTATATCCTAATTTTATTTAAATTTGCATATTTGATAGATATTAGTAAAATGTAAACTCTATATTTTATTATTTATAATTCAGTTGAATATGAAGCTTTTTAAAAATTTTTTATTATGCATATTTTTTGAAAAATAGACTAGAAAAAATATCTATATTTTTCTATCTTTACTCAAATATTTCATATTATAATTTTAATATCTTATTTTAATGTAACTATAAGCTATATTTGTTTTCAGACCCCATCTGTTACATTTTATATATATAACTATATGCACTATGTAAAATATGAGGAGAGTAATATATGATATTAATGTATCATTTAAATGTAATGTATGTATTGGTAAAATCCACATATTTCTGATATCTGTCTTTTAATCTTTTCTTTTACTCCTTAAAATGCAATAGATTTGTTTGTACATTTTTGAAAATAGTAAAATTCGTGGTATTTATTTTTCTTTTTTGGACAGGATATATTCCATCTAACCTCCTCCCACTTCTACTTTGTTATGGTAAAAAGAAACTGAAAATTAGCACTTTGGAAATTAGACTGCATAGAAACATTTTTTCTCATCATATCTAGTAATATAAGTAAGCAAGCATTGGAGTAATGGTACTTACTTTAAATAGTACCAGAGGCCGATAACTTAGTTTACTTAGATGTTCTTATTTATTTAACTGCATGTAGTTATGGAGATATAATACAGTGACAATTTGATAATAGGCACACAGATTCCCTAATCCTTAATTTTTTGTTTTTGAACATCATGTGTCTAATCAGGGAAAGACACTTATCAAAAACTTTTATGAATTTGCATCTTAAAAACTGAAAGTTATTGCAACTGTGATTAGAAAAGCTCACCTCATTTCCAAATTCTCCCAGGCTCCTTTCTCTAAGGAATCACCCACACAACCATTACAGGCAGGAGAATCATTGAGTGGTATGTACAAGCATCTTTCTTTCCTGCTTCCAGGCCCACTGTAGACAGTGTGCAGTTTGAAAGCTGGCAGACAGTATTACAAGGTGTGCAGAAAAATCCCAGAACTATGCTGCAACTCCAGGGTAAAAAATTATCCTCCCAACATACCACTCCTAAAATAGCAAAGTGTAAGATATATCAATAGCCTTGCTTGTTTCTATACATTTGTGGTTATTTTTATTCTCTATTTCTTAAATGTTTTAAACAGAAATTTAAAAGCAAAAACCAAAATTGAGGGGAAAATACAATAAACATCTATGTGCTTATTGTTTATGTCTAAGATTTATCAACCTCTTTACCATTTTATTTGTTCTACTTTCTGTGTTTTGCAATTGAGACAGCATATTTTAAAACAAGCCCAAAACTTTATGTCATTTTTCCTATAGATTCCATAGTATGTACGGCTAACTGATAAGAAGTTTGGTTCATAAAACAACCATAGCATTTATCACATATCAATGGGTAAGTCATGTGATTTCTCCCATAGTTCTCTGTCTTATCTCTATTCCTCAGCCTAATTTGGATCACTGTTATTCTACTTAGTTTTATCTAACAAATGTCTTAACTAGATTTTTTTCCTCCAGTATTGTTTTTCTCTATCCATTTCTTTAAGGACAGCTGCCATAGTCTTTTGAAAAGCAAATCTGATCATATTGTTCCTTAGGTTAATTAAGAGCTGTTTATTACTTCTGAACAATGCACCAATTCTTTAGTATGCTTCATATGGTCTTTCATAACCGGTTTATTTGCCTGCCTTATCTTGTACCAAATTTCATCTTAATGGCTGATTAGTCAATAGTTTTTCTGGGTATCCATATACTGGAATAATTTACATACTGGCTGGAGTAATCATTTTCTATTCTTTGTTAGTCTTTTAGATTTAGCACATAAATTCTTGCTGCATGAAATATTAACTGGTGTCCTAAGTTCTGGTTATCTCTCCTTTCCAAATGCTCTCATGGCTCACTATGATTACCTCGTCAATTATAACAATGCAATGCAAGTTTCTAAGCACATGTCTGTATCATTCTTGATTTACTTTTAACCTTATGCTAATTAATTAGTAGACTTGGTTGATCTTACCTTTGAAACAATTCCAATGTGTTCAGTTCTCTTCATATGTACTGCTACTAACCTACTCAAGTCACCATATCTTATGACTTAATTCCTGGTCTCTGTTTCATTTCCTAGTTTGGTTCAACAAATATTATCTACAATATATTTTTTTAAATACCAAGTGACTCTTGCTCCAGGCCATTTATACATCCTATGACTACTGATTAGTCTTGTAATAAGTTACATTATACTCACGTGATCTATGTATTCTGGCCCTTGCCTATGCCTCCAACTTTATCATTTTATATCACTGCATCCCATTCTCTCATACTGTTCAAATCACACAAGTCTTCTTTGCTCCTAAAAACTGTTGAGATTATTTTTTAGTCAATTTAAGGGAATTTTTAATCCACTTCCTCTCTCTAGATTGTTCTTCCAACACTTTTGCCAATGTCTCCTTCCTACTTTTCATGTTAAATGTTATGATCACAGAAGTAATCTTTGAATTCTTTCTTTTATCTCAATACCATTCTATATTTGTGGCCTGCCTAATTTGTGGACTTAAATATTTAACCATTTTTGTTTGTGAATATTACATGGATCTGTAAAAAAAGCATTCTCTCTTTCATTGTAAGTCTATATTAGAAGAGTTCTCCTAAGAAAATTAATCAAAAGAATGTGTTTATATGTAGAAAGATACTTATTATAAGGCAGAGGCTTGCACATTTATGAAGGTTGACAAGTCCAAAATATGCTGGGTAGGCTGGCATGTTGGTGACCCAGGGGATCTAATGCTGCATCCCTAATTCAATCCAAAGGCCGTCAGTCTAAAGCCTCAGAGGGACTAATGTTCCAGGCCAAGTCTGAGAGCTCTCGGCTAAAGAATGTTCTTTTATTTGAGGGACAGTGATCTGTTTTGCTCTGGTCTTGCCTTCAGCTGAATGGCTGAAGTTCACCTACATTTTGGAGGATAATTCACTTTACTCAAAAGTCCATTGATTTGAATGTTAATCTTATTCATGAAACATTCTTACAGAAACACGCACAGTAATGTCTGACCAACTATCTGAACAAGTTGGCCTTGCCAAGTTGACACATAAAACTAACCATAGCAAAGGACAAGTTCCATAGTTATGTACAGGATCTCCTTTATCTATTATTAAGTGGTTTAGATTTTCTCTATCCATACAACTTTTGGTTCAATTTTTGTATCTTAGACATGTATTGGTCCCATGCTTTTTTTTTTTTTTTCCCCCTTGCATCTCCCATAGTTTCAGATTTCTGAAAATTGGGATTATACTGATTTTTAGATGAGTAATAATTAATATTCACTGTGTAAGACTTCCATGTTTTTTTTCAGCCAGTACCATAAAAAAAAAAAAAAAAAAAACTTTTAAAGAATCTCATTTAATGATCAACTCTGATTTAAGTATCAACTCTGTCTTGTGGAATATCAAGAGTAACATTCTGAGTTTTGCTTATTTACATCTATCTTGTATATATTTTACCATTATTTTATGTTTAAACTTTCAAAAATTATTGTGTTCTTCCATATAGAATGGCATTAGATTTTTAAGTAAATGTGAAAATATTTATTTAATTGATCAGTTGAGGCTAATTCTTTTATTAACCTAGTTAATATTCTTACATCTCACTTGTTATATAATTTACATTTTATTACAATCAAGTCAATATAGTCTTTTACTATGTCCTTGTTTGTCCTGTCTTTTTTAAAGTTTTTTTTTTTTTTTTTTTTTTTTTGTGAAGGTTTGTATTTTTATACTAATTATGCTTATACTAACAACTTTATAAAATATCCCTTGCCAGCAGGCACGGTGGCTCACGCCTGTAATCCCAGCACTTTGGGAGTCCAAGGTGGGCGGATCACGAGGTGAGGAGGTAGAGACCGTCCTGGCTAACACGGTGAAATCCCGTCTCTACTAAAAATACAAAAAATTAGCCAGGCGTGGTGGTGGGCATCTGTAGTCCCAGCTTCTCAGGACGCTGAGGCAAGAGAATGGCGTGAACCTGGGAGGCAGAGCTTGCAGTGAACCTAGATCGCGCCACTGCACTCCAGCCTGGGCAACAGAG